>NW_027141581.1:0-12500 GCF_036365525.1 Heterodontus francisci
CATCCTTTTTTTTTTGCTTTGTCTCCTGTATCTCTTCCGTGACCAACACAGGAATGCACGGGGTCTTCGCTGCCCGCGGTTAGGATTTCCGTCCGATTTGCCAGCTGGTGAGTGGGGTTTTCCTCTCGGGTTCTGGGACGTTGGGTTGGGGGGGGGGGGGGTGGGTGTGTGGGGGATCTGTCAGTGTCCGTCACCGCGGGATGTGAGGTCTGTGCCCGCTGCAGTTCGACCCCTGCTGCCTTCCTCTGACTGCCCTGCCTCTTTTTTCTTCTCTCTTTAACCACCCCTTTCTCTCTTTTCCCCCCCCCCCCCCCCTCCCCCCAACCATCAGCTTCCCTGGCATGGCTCCAGGCATAGATCTACAACCTTCCATTCATCGCTGGTTCCGGGTACTTTCCCCGCCCCGTGCTGTGACCTGCCTCATCCTGATTAGTGCCAAGCGGTGCGCGTTCCGAGACAGGGACGTTGCCGTCGGAGGGAGAGGCGATGCAGCCGGTAGTGGGGGTGGGGGGAATTTGGCATGGCAACCGTTGTCACGCCACTCTGTCAGCACTCGTTGCCGGGCAGTGATAGCGTGGCTGCTTTAACTGTACGCCTTCGGAATCCTTGTTGGCCGGGTGGTGCCGGGTGCGCGTGTTGGGTTCTGCACCTTGGCTGTTCAGATCAGTCAAAGCAACTTGCATTTGTCTAGCGCCTTTTAATATCGTTAACATCCTCAAGGTGCCTCGCAGGAGCAGTTATCAAGCAAAATGTGACCCCCCAGCCACGTAAGGAGATATTAGAGACAGCAGACTGTCAGTTTGGTCAAAGAGGTCGGTTTTAAGGAGCCTCTTAAAGGAATGAGAGAGAGGGGCGGAGAGGGTTTAGGGAGGGAATTCCAGAGCTCGGGGCCCCAGGCAGCTGAAGGCACGGGCCGCCAATGGTGGAGCGATGGGAAATCGGGGGATGTGTAAGAGGGCCGGAACTGGAGGAATACGGGGATCTCGGAGGGTTGTGGGGCTGGAGGAGGGTCACCGAGATGAGGAGGGGGGCGACGGTGTTTCAGCATCTGAATTCCTTTGCAAATCCGATGAGGAGGGAGGCCGAGAGATCGGGGAAAGGAGTTGCGTTTCTCTAACGCCTTTAGCCCACCAGCCAATGAAGTCCTTTGAAGTGTAGTCACTGTTATGTCGGAAACGTGGCAGCCAATTTGCGCACAGCAAGATCCCACACACAGCAGTGTGATCATGACCAGATCATCAGTTTTTTTTGTTATACAGTGATATTGGTTGAGGAATAATATTGGCCCCGGGACATGGGGGTGAACTCCTCTCTTTCCAACCCCCCCCGCCCCCACCCGACTCCTCTTCCAGGCGTGGCTCTGCGATCTTTAACCATGTGCAGACACATGGAGGAACTTGATGGATGGTGGAGGATGTTGCCTGCAGACGCGGGGCGAGAGAGAGAGAGAGAGGCCGTGATACTGGGGGGGGGGTCCACAGACTCCCTGGCTGTCCCCAGTCCTTCTGCACCGCACCCCCCGCCGGCATCTCATTGCCTTTTCATTTGGTGATGAGGGACCATGAAGCTCCCGCTGGCTGACCTCAAGATGGGGCCTGCGAGACCAAGCCTTTGTAGTAATGGGGACGTTGGGACCTTGGTCGTTCCCAAGGTGCTTTGCGGCCAATCAAGTCCTCGTCAAATGGTGTCACGTGGGAAATGCAGCAGCTGGTTTGCGCACAGCAATATCCCACTGCCAGCAATTGGAGAGGGCGAGCTCCTCTGCCCTTCTTGTGGTCCTTGGGGATCTTCCAGGCAGACGGAGGGGGGGGCCTCGATTTAACATCCCCCTCTCTCGCTCTGTTGAAAGGTGACGTCCGCAACAGCGCAGCACTCCCTCCGTGCTGCGCTCTATGCCGGCCCTCCAGTTGCTGGATTGGGACTCGAACCCTCGACCTGCTGCCTCGAGGCGGCAGCGCCAGCTCCTGAGTCACGGCCGCCACACATCGTGCGAAAGATGGCCGTGCGATCATCACACTCACTGAGCCCGTGATGTTGACTTGAGGGATAAATATTAGCCGGGACACCCCCCCGGGGATAACTCCTCTCCCCCCCCCCCCCCCCTTTAGTGGAAACTTTTAACGTACTGCTTCAGAGAGAGAAGATGCGGGGGGGCCTTGGTTTGACAGCACTGCTGACCCTGCAGCACTCCCTCAGTACTGCACTGGGAGTGTGGGCCGAGATTTGTTGTCCCTGAAGGTGAATTTGAACGGGCGGCCACCGTTCTCGCCAGTGAGCCATGGCTGTGACAGTCGGCTAGATGCTCGGGTTCCTAACACGCGTCGCACAGCAAGATCCCACGGCAGGGTGTTCTCCATGTCCTGGCCCAAACCTCATTGCTCAACGAACACCATCAGAACTGACTGATTTGTAGCTGCTTGTCCCGCATTCCTCTTTGTTGGAAGGGCTTCAAGCAAAAATGTCTCCTATGATTGGCTAAAAGGGTTTAGTTTATGAGCACAGGCCTGTATTCCTTTGAGTGTGGAAGATGAAGGTGTGATGTAAGCGAGGGGTTGAAGATGATTAAAGGAGTTAATCGGGTCGATAGAGAGAAACTATTTCCTCTGGTGGGGGGGGGAAGGAGTCCCAGAACAAGGGGGCAGAACCTGAAAATTCGAGCCAGGTCGTTCGGGGGGTGATGTCAGGAAGCGCTTCTTCACACAAAGGGGAGTGGGAATCTGGAACTCTCTCCACTCCAACACCCCCTCCCAAAAAGCTGCCGAGGCTGGGGGTCGATTGGAATTTCATAACTGTGATTGCTATGTTTTTGTTGGGTAAGGGGACTAAGTTACGGAACCGAGCTGGGCACATTGAGTTCAGATGCTGATCAGCTCTCATGTAATGTAATGGGGGGGGGGGGGGGGGGGGAAACTGGTTCGAGGGGCCGAATGGCCTCCTCTTGTTCCCGATGTCCGTCAACTGGACGGGAGCGGTGGAAGCCGAAAGTTGTGGGATCCTGCTGTGCGATGTGAGAGTGTTAGGAACCCGAGCAGCTGTCTGTGCAACGACTCAAGGAGAGCAGGGCGCAGTGAATGATTGCAAGGGAAGGGTCAAAAAAACCAGAAGGGTCGGGAAGGGTCAGACAGATGTCTCGGGGTTTGAGGTTCCATTTGTACCCAAACCAGATCACAGGGGTCAACAAAACGTTTTCGTGTCTGCAACCAATGTGGGATATGTGAGAGTGTGAGGGGTGAGGGGCGGGGGGGGGTATGTCCTCTGTATGTTGCTGGCATGTTATTTGCCGATCCCCTGGCGTTGTAGTTTGTGACAGTGTAGTCAGTGTCTCCACAGCACGATGCCTGTCTCCCTGCACAGTGTGACGATATCCCCCAGTGTTGGTGTTGGTTGTGAATTGCTGGGGGAGATGCGGAGAGTGGTGTTTTGTGGCTTTGCCCTGTTGCGGATGGGGGGAGCAGTTATACTGCACCCAGGGGCTTGTTAATCCCCCGTGTCTCCAAGACAACATGTCAGAATGAAGCCTGCCATCCCTGGGGCAATGCACAGCTACCCATGGCAGGTTGACTGCTGCTCTTTGGGAATATTTACCTTCCCAATTTAGTGGCGCGGTGGGCAGTTATCATTGATGTTCCAAGCTGTGACAGAATGTTGACAGATAGATTGATATTGGTCTTTGCAGACATCTTGAGTACCTACGAGATAACGGGTAATCCATTTTAGCTTGTTCCTGGGGAGTGGACAGCATTTGTGTTCATTGTAATGAGAGAGAGATTCCTTTTTAGGTACCACTGTCCCCATCAAACATTCCCAGGACAGGTACAGCACGGGGTTAGCTACAGAGTAAAGCTCCCTCTACACTGTCCCCATCAAACACTCCCAGGACAGGTACAGTACGGGGTTAGATACAGAGTAAAGCTCCCTCTACACTGTCCCCATCAAACATTCCCAGGACAGGTACAGCACGGGGTGCCTCGCCCCTCGTCAGCCGGCCGACACGCCCTGGCGGTCCGCGTTGCCATCTGGCGGCGAGGGGAAAACCCCGATGGAGGTCTCTCCTACGCGGGGAGTCTTCCCCCTTTCCATCGGGGACCTGGGGTGGAGGGTGCTGCACAGAGCAGTCCCGTGCAATAGGCTTTTAAGTAGGTTCACGGACTCCCAGGCCGCCTGTACTTTCTGCGGCCTGGACGAGTCCGTGTTCCACGTTTATACGGAGGTGTGCGAGGTTGCAGCCCCTCTTTGAGTATCTGAAGGGGGCTGCTCCTCAAATTCTGGCTGCACTTCAGTCCCACGCTCCTGATCTTTGGGCACCCGGGCGGAGGGGGCTTGGGCCGGGAGGAGGATCTCCTCGTCGGCCTGCTCCTGGGCCTGGCCAAGGTGGCAATTCACAGGTCCAGGTTGCGGGCCGTCGGGGGTCCCGTCCTCCCCCGATTGCCTGCCCCCTCTTCCGCGGTTACGTTCGCGCCCGGGTGTCCCTGGAGAAGGAGCATGCGGTGTCCGCCGGTACACTTGAGGCCTTCCGCGACCGGTGGGCACCGCAGGGACTGGAGTGCATCGTCGACGCCGAGAATGGCATTTTAATTTGAGTTTTTTGTTTATTTATCTGTTTTTAATAAAGTTATTTTAAAACTGTAAATATGTATATAAAGGGGGCCTGAGGAATAAAGGCCCCCCTTGACGTGAAAAATATAAAAGGGGCCTGGGGTATAAAGGCCCCCTCGACATAAAATATATAAAAGGGGCCTGGGGTATAAAGGCCACCTTTATAAAAAAAAACGGGGTTAGATACAGAGTAAAGCTCCCTCTACAAAAAAAAAGAAAAAAAAAAAAACGGGGGTTAGATACAGAGTAAAGCTCCCTCTACAAAAAAAAACTACCTTATTTTATAAAAAAAAACGGGGTTAGATACAGAGTAAAGCTCCCTCCTAACTATCCCTACCCCTCACTCTTTCTCTGTCTCCCATCTTCCACTTCCTGCAACACCATGTCTGTCTCTCTCTCTCTCCCCATCCGGAGAGCAAGAGGGAGAGATTGGAATAGAGGGGATACAGAGGGAGGAAGAGATGGAGAGCAAAAAAGGGGAGAGATAGGCACGGAGGGAGATGAACAGAGAATGGAAATAGAAGTTGAGAGAGTAAAAGAGAGGGGAAGAGACACAAAGATGAGAGAGATTCCCAGCAACAGGAGCTCTCTACCCCTCTCCTCATGCCTAACACTCCCTTTCTCTATTACACTCTCTCCATCTATATTTTTGCCTAAAAAAAAAACGGGGTTAGGATACAGAGTAAAGCTCCCTCTACACTGTCCCCATCAACGCTCCCAGGTGTACACCAGTGGCAGTGAGACCTAAGCAGCAAGGCCCTTGACCTGTGCCATTGGCGGAGGTGAGTTCTGGCCTGTCATTGGTGTCTGATAACCTCATGCTCTTGTGATTGGGAGCTGGGATACTGAGCCGAGCTCACAGGCTGTCTGCCGCTGGCTGATGATTGGACGCATGGTGTGATGCCCCCCCATAGTCGAACAGGCCGCTTGCCTTGAACAGGAATTGAACCTGCAAGTGTGGTGACAATGGACCCAGCACAGGAAATGAATGGGGGGGGTGCTGGGAGGGTGGCATGTAAACGAGAAGTTGCTGGGTCCAGGGCACGGAGCCAGGGCTGTATTTGGAGTGCACTGCCCTCAGCAGTCAGGGCAAGGCAAGCGCATTGCGGGCCGCAGTTCGAAATCGTGTTGGAGAAGCTCGGGTGGCCGGTGAGTTTGGGGGGCCTTGGGGAATGTGGGGACTTGAGTAACGAAAAGCCCGGCGGTAGTGAGGTGGGAGACGGGATGGGGGCTGAGAGGTAGTGATGAAGAGATGCGGGGGGGGGGGTGGGCGTTGGGATTGTGGCTCGGAGTGGGGGATGAAGCCGGGGTGAGGATGACAAAGGGGGAGCCAAGAAAGAGGGCGAGATTCCAGCGACTTTTCTGATCTCTTGACTGATTTTCAGCAAGCAGGAGAGTCTGGGCCTTGCATTTTTGCGAGACGGCGAAGGTCCAGGGGCTCCATCATAGTTTACGGACCAGTCCCTTGTCTGCGGCTCCGCCTTTCAACAGGCAGCTTGAAAACAGCTGGAAAAGGATTTCCTGTCTGCACTCCTGTGCAAAATGGCAGCTCAGGGCAGGAAGCAGGGCTTGGGCCGAAGGAGGGGGGCCGAAGGAGGGGGAGGGGGGTGAAATCCCTCAGGGCTGGGCAGGCCCCAGGGCCTTTACAGAGCCCAGGAGCGAATCGGCATGGTGTGGGCAGACGCGACTTGAAGTGTTGGGAAGCTGGATTCGGACCAGAAGAAGAGGCAGCTGAGGCTGAGTGGTGGTTGCTTGGCAACATGCAGGCCACTGTACAGACTCCCGTCCGGCCTCTAATTCACTGCACCCTCCAGCTTTAAGACCCTCCATCCGCCCCTGCCTCCAGGGATCATTGTCTCAGAGTTTGTGCTGAGGAAGGCGGGGTTACAATGGGAGCATTCAGGGACGTGCGGCCTCACTCGTCCACATCTGAATCTCATCTCTCTCTGTCCGTCTGAATCTCTCTCTCTCTCCTCTCTCTCTCTCCTCTCTCTCTGTCTGAATCTCTCTTTGTCTGAATCTCTCTCTCTCTCTCCTCTCTCTCTCTCCTCTCTTTCTCTCCTTTCTCTCTCTCTCCTTTCTCTCTCTCTCCTTTCTCTCTCTCTCCTCTCTCTCTGTCTGAATCTCTCTTTGTCTGAATCTCTCTCTCTCTCCTCTTTCTCTCTCCGCTCTCTCTCTCTCCGCTCTGTCTCTCCTCTCTCTCCTCTCTCTCTCTCCTCTCTCTCTCTCCTCTCTCTCTCTCCTCTCTCTCTCTGCTCTCTCTCTCTCCTCTCTTTCTCTCTCCTCTCTCTCTGTCTGAATCTCTCTTTGTCTGAATCTCTCTTTGTCTGAATCTCTCTTTGTCTGAATCTCTCTCTCTCTCCTCTCTCTCTCTCCTCTCTCTCTCCTCTCTCTCTTTCCTCTCTCTCTCCTCTCTCTCTCTCCTCTCTCTCCTCTCTCTCTGTCTGAATCTCTCTCTCTCTCTCTGTCTGAATCTCTCTTTGTCTGAATCTCTCTCTCTCTCCCTCTCTCTCGCTCCTTTCTCTCTCTCTCCTTTCTCTCTTTCTCCTCTCTCTCTGTCTGAATCTCTCTGTCTGAATCTCTCTCTCCTCTCTCTCCTCTCTCTCTCTCTCCTCTCTCTCACTCCTCTCTCTCCTCTCTCTCTCTCTCCTCTCTCTCTGTCTGAATCTCTCTTTGTCTGAATCTCTCTTTGTCTGAATCTCTCTCTCTCTCGCTCTCTCTCTCTCTCGCTCTCTCTCTCTCTTGCTCTCTCTCTGAATCTCTCTCTCTCTCTCTGAATCTCTCTGTCTGAATCTCTCTCTGTCTGAATCTCTCTCTCATTTTCCCTCTCTCTCAGTCTGAATCTCTCTCTCAATCTCTCTCTCTCTCTCAATCTCTCTGTCTGAATCTCTCTCTCTCTCTCAATCTCTCTCCCTCTCTCTCAATCTCTCCCTCCCTCTCTCTCAATCTCTCCCTCCCTCTCTCTCTCTGTCTGAATCTCTCTCTCTCTCTCTCTCTGAATCTCTCTCTCTCTCTCTCGCTGAATCTCTCTCTCTCTCTCTCTCTCTGTCTGAATCTCTCTCTTTCTCTGAATCTCTCTCTCTCTCTGAATCTCTCCCTCCCCCCCTCTCTCTCTGTCTGAATCTCGCTCTCTGAATCTCGCTCGCTCTCTGTCTGAATCTCGCTCTCTCGGTCTGAATCTCTCTCTCAATCTCTCTCGCTCTCTGTCTGAATCTCTCTCGCTCTCTCAATCTCTCTCTCTGTCTGAATCTCGCTCTCTGTCTGAATCTCGCTCGCTCTCTGTCTGAATCTCTCTCGGTCTGAATCTCTCTCGCTCTCTGTCTGAATCTCTCTCTGTCTGAATCTCTCTCTCTCTCTCTGTCTTTCCGTCTGAATCTCTCTCTCTCTCTCTCTCTCTCTGTCTGTCCGTCTGAATCTCTCTCTCTCTCTCCGTCTGAATCTCTCTCTCTCTCTCTGTCTTGCCGTCTGAATCTCTCTCTCTCTCTCCCTCTCTCTGTCTGTCCGTCTGAAACTCTCCATATGCGTGGAGCCAGAGGAAATGGGTGAGGTGCTAAATGAGAACAAGGAGAAGGACTTGGTGGATGATGAGCCTAGGGAAGGGAGTGTAGATAGTCTCAGTCACCTCATTATCAAAAAGGAGGAGGTGTTGGGTGTCTTGCAAAGCATTAAGGTAGATAAGTCCCCAGAGCCTGATGGGATCTACCCCAGAATGCTGAGGGAGGCAAGGGAAGAAATTGCTGGGGCCTTGACAGAAATCTTTGCATCCTCATTGGCCACAGGTGAGGTCCCAGAGGACTGGAGAATAGCAAATGTTGTTCCTTTGTTCAAGAAGGATGGGAAGGATAATCCAGGAAATTATAGGCCGGTGAGCCTTACGTCAGTGGTAGGGAAATTATTAGAGAGGATTCTTCAGGACAGGATTTACTCCCATTTGGAAACAAACGAACTTATTAGCGAGAGACAGCATGGTTTTGTGAAGGGGAGGTCGTGTCTTACTAATTTGATTGAGTATTTTGGAGAAGTGCCGAAGATGATTGATGAAGGAAGGGCGGTGGATGTTGTCGATATGGACTTTAGTAAAGCCTTTGACTAGGTCCCTCATGGCAGACTGGTGCAAAAGGTGAAGTCACACGGGATCAGAGGTGAGCTGGCAAAATGGATACAGAACTGGCTCAGTCATAGAAGTCAGAGGGTAGCAGTGGAAGGGTGCTTTTCTGAATGGAGGGATGTGACTCGTGGTGTTCCACAGGGATCAGTGCTGGGACCTTTGCTGTTTGTAGTATATATAAATGATTTGGAGGAAAATGTAGCTGGTCTGATTAGTAAGTTTGCGGACGACACAAAGGTTGGTGGAGTTGCGGATATTGATGAGGATTGTCAGAGGATACAGCAGGATATAGATCGGTTGGAGACTTGGACGGAGAAATGTCAGATGGAGTTTAATCCGGACAAATGTGAGGTAATGTATTTTGGAAGATCTAATGCAGGTGGGATGTATACAGTAAATGGCAGAACCCTTAGGAGTATTGACAGGCAGAGAGATCTGGGCGTACAGGTCCACAGGTCACTGAAAGTGGCAACGCAGGTGGATAAGGTAGTCAAGAAGGCATACGGCATGCTTGCCTTCATCGGTCGGGGCATAGAGTATAAAAATTGGCAAGTCATGTTGCAGCTGTACAGAACCTTAGTTAGGCCACACTTGGAATATTGCGTGCAATTCTGGTCGCCACACTACCAGAAGGACGTGGAGGCTTTGGAGAGGGTACAGAAGAGGTTTACCAGGATGTTGATTGGTCTGGAGGGCATTAGCTATGAGGAGAGGTTGGAAAAACTCGGATTGTTTTCACTGGAACGGCGGAGGTGGAGGGGCGACATGATAGAGGTTTACAAAGTTATGAGTGGCATGGACAGAGTGGATAGTCAGAAGTTTTTTCCCAGGGTGGAAGAGTCAGTTACTAGGGGACACAGGTTTAAGGTGCGAGGGGCAAAGTTTAGAAGGGATGTGCGAGACAAGTTCTTTACACAGAGGGTGGTGAGTGCCTGGAACTTGCTGCCAGGGGAGGTGGTGGAAGCAGATATGATAGCGACGTTTAAGAGACATCTTGACAAATATATGAATAGGAAGGGAATAGAGGGATATAGGCCCTGGAAGTGCAGAAGGTGTTAGTTTAGGCAGGCATCAGGATCGGCGCAGGCTTGGAGGGCCGAATGGCCTGTTCCTGTGCTGTACTGTTCTTTGTTCTCTCTATCTGTCTGAATCTCTCTCGCTCTCACTCTGTCTGAATCTCTCTCTCAACCTCTCTCTCTCTCTGTCTGTCTGAAACTCTCTGTCCATCTGAATCTCTCTCTCTCTCTCTCTCTCTCGCTGTCTGAATCTCTCTCTCTCTCTCTGTCCATCTGAATCTCTCTCTCTCTCTCTCTCTTTCTCTCCGTCTGAATCTCTCTCTCTCTCTCTCTCTCTGTCCATCTGAATCTCTCTCTCTCTGTCTGTCCGTCTGAATCTCTCTCTCTCTCTCTCTATCTCTGTCTGTCCGTCTGAATCTCTCTCTCTCTCTCTCTGTCTGTCCATCTGAATATCTCTCTCTCTCTTTCTCTGTCCGTCTGAATCTCTCTCTCTCTCTCTCTCTGTCTGTCCGTCTGAATCTCTCTCTCTCTCACTCTCTCTCTCTCTAGGTCCGTCTGAATCTCTCTCTCTCTCTCTCTCTCTGTCCGTCCATCTGAATCTCTCTCTCTCTTTCTCTGTCCGTCTGAATCTCTCTCTCTCTCTCTCTCTATCTCTGTCTGTCCGTCTGAATCTCTCTCTCTCTCTCTCTGTCCGTCCATCTGAATCTCTCTCTCTCTTTCTCTGTCCGTCTGAATCTCTCACTCTCTCTCTCCATCTGAATCTCTCTCTCTCTGTCTGTCCGTCTGAATCTCTCTCTCTCTCTCCCCCTCTCTGTCCGAATCTCTCTCTCTCTGTCCGAATCTTTCTCTGTCTGAATCTCTCTCTCTCTCTGTCTGGCTGAATCTCTCTCTGTCTGAATCTCTCTCTCTCTCTGAACCTCTCTCCCTCTGAGCCTCTCTCCCTCTGAGCCTCTCTCCCTCTGAACCTCTCTCCCTCTGAACCTCTCTCCCTCTGAACCTCTCTCCCTCTGAACCTCTCTCCCTCTGAACCTCTCTCCCTCTGAACCTCTCTCCCTCTGAACCTCTCTCCCTCTGAGCCTCTCTCTCTCTGAGCCTCTCTCTCTCTGAGCCTCTCTCTCTCTGAACCTCTCTCTCTCTGAACATCTCTCTCCCTGAACCTCTCTCTCCCTGAACCTCTCTCTCCCTGAACCTCTCTCTCCCTGAACCTCTCTCTCTCTGAACCTCTCTCTCTCTGAACCTCTCTCTCTCTGAACCTCTCTCCCTCTGAACCTCTCTCTCCCTGAACCTCTCTCTCCCTGAACCTCTCTCTCTCTGAACCTCTCTCTCTCTGAACCTCTCTCTCTCTGAACCTCTCTCTCTCTGAACATCTCTCTCTCTGAACCTCTCTCTCTCTGAACCTCTCTCCCTCTCTGAACCTCTCTGCCTCTCAACCTCTCTCTCTCTCTCTGAACCTCTCCCTCTCTGAACCTCTCTCTCTCTGAACCTCTCTCCCTCTCTGAACCTCTCTCCCTCTCAACCTCTCTCTCTCTGAACCTCTCCCTCTCTGAACCTCTCCCTCTCTGAACCTCTCTCTCTCTCAACCTCTCTCTCTCAACCTCTCTCTCTCTCTCAACCTCTCTCTCTGAACCTCTCTCTCTGAACCTCTCTCCCTCTCTCAACCTCTCTCTCTCTCTGAACCTCTCTCTCTGTGAACCTCTCTCTCTCTCTCTCTGAACCTCTCTCTCTGTCTCTGAACCTCTCTCTCTGTCTCTGAACCTCTCTCAGTCTCTGAACCTCTCTCTCTCTCTGAACCTCTCTCTCTCTGAACCTCTCAGTCTCTGAACCTCTCTCTCTCTCTGAACCTCTCTCTCTCTGAACCTCTCTAGGAACCTCTCTCTGTCTCTGAACCTCTGTCTGTCTGAACCTCTCTCTCTCTGAACCTCTCTCTCTCTGAGCCTCTGTCTGAACCTCTCTCTCTCTCTGAACCTCTCTCTCTCTGAACCTCTCTCTCTCTCTGAACCTCTCTCTCTCTGAACCTCTCTCTCTCTGAACCTCTCTCTCTCTCTGAACCTCTCTCTCTCTCTGAACCTCTCTCTCTCTCTCTGAACCTCTCTCTCTCTCTGAACCCCTCTCTCTCTGAACATCTCTCTCTCTCTCTGAACATCTCTCTCTCTCTCTGAACATCTCTCTCTCTCTCTGAACCTCTCTCAGTCTCTGAACCTCTCTCAGTCTTTGAACCTCTCTCTCTCTCTGAACCTCTCTCTCTCTGAACCTCTCTCTCTCTGAACCTCTGTCTGAACCTCTCTCTCTCTCTGAACCTCTCTCTCTCTGAACCTCTCTCTCTCTGAACCTCTCTCTCTCTGAACCTCTCTCTCTCTGAACCCCTCTCTCTCTACCTCTCTTTGTCTGAACCTCTCTTTGTCTGAACCTCTCTTTGTCTGAACCTCTCTTTGTCTGAACCTCTCTTTGTCTGAACCTCTCTTTGTCTGAAACTTTCTCTCTCTCTCTCTCTGAATCTCTCTCTCTGAACCTCTCTCTCTCAACCTCTCTCTCTCAACCTCTCTCTCTCAACCTCTCTCTCTCAACCTCTCTCTCTCAACCTCTCTCTCTCTCAACCTCTCTCTCTCTCAACCTCTCTCTCTCTGAACATCTCTCTCTCTCTGAACATCTCTCTCTCTCTGAACATCTCTCTCTCTCTCTCTCTGAACCTCTCTCTCTCTCTGAACCTCTCTCTCTCTCTGAACCTCTCCCTCTCAATCTCTCTCTCTCTCTGAACCTCTCTCTCTGTCTGAACCTCTCTC
>NW_027141581.1:15000-27500 GCF_036365525.1 Heterodontus francisci
TCTCTCTCTGTCTGAATCTCTCTCTCTGTCTGAATCTCTCTCTCTCTGTCTGAATCTCTCTCTCTCTGTCTGAATCACTCTCTCTCTCTGTCTGAATCTCTCTCTCTCTGTCTGAATCTCTCTCTCTCTCTGTCTGAATCTCTCTCTCTCTCTGTCTGAATCTCTCTCTCTCGCTGTCTGAATCTCTCTCTCCCTGTCTGAACCTCTCTCTCTCTGTCTGAATCTCTCTCTCGCTGTCTGAATCTCTCGCTGTCTGAATCTCTCTCTCTTTGTCTGAATCTCTCTCTCTCTCTCTCTGTCTGAATCTCTCTCTCTCTCTGTCTGAATCTCTCTCTCTCTCTGTCTGAATCTCTCTCTCTGTCTGAATCTCTCTCTCTCTCTCTGTCTGAATCTCTCTTTCTCTCTGTCTGAATCTCTCTCTCTCTCTGTCTGAATTCCTCTCTCTCTCTCAATCTCTCTCTCTCTCTCCCTCTCTCTCTCTCAATCTCTCTCTCCCTCTCTGTCAATCTCTCTCTCTCTCTGTCTGAATCTCTCTCTCTCTGTCTGAATCCCTCTCTCTCTCTCTCTCAATCTCTCTCTCTCTATCTCTCTCAATCTCTCTCTCGCTCTCTCTCAATCTCTCTGTCTCTCACTCTCTCTCTCGCTCTCTCTCTGAATCTCTTTCTGAATCTCTCTCTCTCTCTCTGTCTGAATCTCTCTCTCTCTCTCACTCTCTCTCTGTCTGAATCTCTCTCACTCTCTCTCTGTCTGAATCTCTCTCTGTCTGAATCTCACTCACTCTCTCTCTGTCTGAATCTCTATCACTCTCTCCCTGCCTGAACCTCTCTCTCTGTCTGAACCTCTCTCTGTCTGAATCTCTCTCTCTCTCACTCTCTGTCTGAATCTCTCTCTCTCTCTCTCACTCTCTCTCTCTCACTCTCTCTCTCTCACTCTCTCTCTCTCACTCTCTCTCTTTCTCAATCTCTCTCTCTCTCTCTGTCTGTCTGAATCTCTCTCTCTGTCTGAATCTCTCTCTCTGTCTGAATCTCTCTCTCTCTCTGTCTGAATCTCTCTCTCTCTCTGTCTGAATCTCTCTCTCTCTCTGTCTGAATCTCTCTCGCTCTCTGTCTGAATCTCTCTCTCTCTCGGTCTGAATCTCTCTCTCTTGGTCTGAATCTCTCTCTCTCTCTGTCTGAATCTCTCTCTCTCTCTCTGTCTGAATCTCTCTGTCTGAATCTCTCTCTCTGAGTCTCTCTCTCTGAATCTCTCTCTCTGAATCTCTCTCTCTCTGTCTGAATTTCTCTCTCTCTGTCTGAATTTCTCTCTCTCTCTGTCTGAATCTCTCTCTCTCTCTGTCTGAATCTCTCTCTCTGAATCTCTCTCTCTGAATCTCTCTCTGAATCTCTCTCTCTCTCTGTCTGAATCTCTCTCTCTCTCTGTCTGAATCTCTCTCGCTCTCTGTCTGAATCTCTCTCTCTCTCGGTCTGAATCTCTCTCTCTTGGTCTGAATCTCTCTCTCTCTCTGTCTGAATCTCTCTCTCTCTCTCTGTCTGAATCTCTCTGTCTGAATCTCTCTCTCTGAGTCTCTCTCTCTGAATCTCTCTCTCTGAATCTCTCTCTCTCTGTCTGAATTTCTCTCTCTCTGTCTGAATTTCTCTCTCTCTCTGTCTGAATCTCTCTCTCTCTCTGTCTGAATCTCTCTCTCTCTTTGTCTGAATCTCTCTCTCTCTTTGTCTGAATGTCTCTCTCTCTCTGAATCTCTCTCTCTCTCTGTCTGAATCTCTCTCTCTCTCTCTCTCTCTGTCTGAATCTCTCTCTCTCTGTCTGAATCTCTCTCTCTCTGTCTGAATCTCTCTCTCTCTGTCTGAATCACTCTCTCTCTCTGTCTGAATCTATCTCTCTCGGTCTGAATCTCTCTCTCTCTGTCTGAATCTCTCTCTCTCTGTCTGAATCTCTCTCTCTCTCTGTCTGAATCTCTCTCTCTCTCTGTCTGAATCTCTCTCTCTCTCTGTCTGAATCTCTCTCTCTCTCTGAATCTCTCTCTCTCTGTCTGAATCGCTCTCTGTTTGAATCTCTCTCTCCCTCTGTTTGAATCTCACTCTCTCTCCCTCTGTTTGAATCTCACTCTCTCTCCCTCTGTTTGAATCTCACTCCCTCTCTCTGTCTGAATCTCCCTCTCTCTGTCTGAATCTCTCTCTCTCTCTGTCTGAATCTCTCTCTCTCTCTGTCTGAATCTCTCTCTCTCTGTCTGAATCTCTCTCTCTCTCTCTGTCTGAATCTCTCTCTGGCTCTCTGTCTGAATCTCTCTCTCTCTTTGTCTGAATGTCTCTCTCTGTCTGAATCTCTCTCTCTCTCTCTGTCTGAATCTCTCTCTCTGTCTGAATCTCTCTCTCTCTGTCTGAATCTCTCTCTCTCTGTCTGAATCACTCTCTCTCTCTGTCTGAATCTCTCTCTCTCTGTCTGAATCTCTCTCTCTCTCTGTCTGAATCTCTCTCTCTCTCTGTCTGAATCTCTCTCTCTCGCTGTCTGAATCTCTCTCTCCCTGTCTGAACCTCTCTCTCTCTGTCTGAATCTCTCTCTCGCTGTCTGAATCTCTCGCTGTCTGAATCTCTCTCTCTTTGTCTGAATCTCTCTCTCTCTCTCTCTGTCTGAATCTCTCTCTCTCTCTGTCTGAATCTCTCTCTCTCTCTGTCTGAATCTCTCTCTCTGTCTGAATCTCTCTCTCTCTCTCTGTCTGAATCTCTCTTTCTCTCTGTCTGAATCTCTCTCTCTCTCTGTCTGAATTCCTCTCTCTCTCTCAATCTCTCTCTCTCTCTCCCTCTCTCTCTCTCAATCTCTCTCTCCCTCTCTGTCAATCTCTCTCTCTCTCTGTCTGAATCTCTCTCTCTCTGTCTGAATCCCTCTCTCTCTCTCTCTCAATCTCTCTCTCTCTATCTCTCTCAATCTCTCTCTCGCTCTCTCTCAATCTCTCTGTCTCTCACTCTCTCTCTCGCTCTCTCTCTGAATCTCTTTCTGAATCTCTCTCTCTCTCTCTGTCTGAATCTCTCTCTCTCTCTCACTCTCTCTCTGTCTGAATCTCTCTCACTCTCTCTCTGTCTGAATCTCTCTCTGTCTGAATCTCACTCACTCTCTCTCTGTCTGAATCTCTATCACTCTCTCCCTGCCTGAACCTCTCTCTCTGTCTGAACCTCTCTCTGTCTGAATCTCTCTCTCTCTCACTCTCTGTCTGAATCTCTCTCTCTCTCTCTCACTCTCTCTCTCTCACTCTCTCTCTCTCACTCTCTCTCTCTCACTCTCTCTCTTTCTCAATCTCTCTCTCTCTCTCTGTCTGTCTGAATCTCTCTCTCTGTCTGAATCTCTCTCTCTGTCTGAATCTCTCTCTCTCTCTGTCTGAATCTCTCTCTCTCTCTGTCTGAATCTCTCTCTCTCTCTGTCTGAATCTCTCTCGCTCTCTGTCTGAATCTCTCTCTCTCTCGGTCTGAATCTCTCTCTCTTGGTCTGAATCTCTCTCTCTGTCTGAATCTCTCTCTCTCTCTCTGTCTGAATCTCTCTGTCTGAATCTCTCTCTCTGAGTCTCTCTCTCTGAATCTCTCTCTCTGAATCTCTCTCTCTGAATCTCTCTCTCTCTGTCTGAATTTCTCTCTCTCTGTCTGAATTTCTCTCTCTCTCTGTCTGAATCTCTCTCTCTCTCTGTCTGAATCTCTCTCTCTGAATCTCTCTCTCTGAATCTCTCTCTGAATCTCTCTCTCTGAATCTCTCTCTCTGAATCTCTCTGTCTGAATCTCTCTCTCTCTGTCTGAATCTCTCTCTCTGAATCTCTCTCTCTGAATCTCTCTCTCTGAATCTCTCTCTCTCTGTCTGAATCGCTCTCTGTTTGAATCTCTCTCTCCCTCTGTTTGAATCTCACTCTCTCTCCCTCTGTTTGAATCTCTCTCTCTCTGTCTGAATCTCTCTCTCTCTGTCTGAATCTCTCTCTCTCTCTGTCTGAATCTCTCTCTCTCTCTCTGTCTGAATCTCTCTCTCTCTCTCTGTCTGAATCTCTCTCTCTCTCTGTCTGAATCTCTCTCTCTCTGTCTGAATCTCTCTGTCTGAATCTCTCTCTGGCTCTCTGTCTGAATCTCTCTCTCAGTCTGAATCTCTCTCTCTCTGTCTGAATCTCTCTCTCTCTCTGTCTGAATCTCTCTGTCTGAATCTCTCTCTCTGAATCTCTCTCTCTGAATCTCTCTCTCTGAATCTCTCTCTCTGAATCTCTCTGTCTGAGTCTCTCTCTCTGAATCTCTCTCTCTGAATCTCTCTCTCTGAATCTCTGTCTGAATCTCTCTCTCTCTCTGTCTGAATTCCTCTCTCTCTCTCAATCTCTCTCTCTCTCTCCCTCTCTCTCTCTCAATCTCTCTCTCCCTCTCTGTCAATCTCTCTCTCTCTCTGTCTGAATCTCTCTCTCTCTGTCTGAATCCCTCTCTCTCTCTCTCTCAATCTCTCTCTCTCTATCTCTCTCAATCTCTCTCTCGCTCTCTCTCAATCTCTCTGTCTCTCACTCTCTCTCTCGCTCTCTCTCTGAATCTCTTTCTGAATCTCTCTCTCTCTCTCTGTCTGAATCTCTCTCTCTCTCTCACTCTCTCTCTGTCTGAATCTCTCTCACTCTCTCTCTGTCTGAATCTCTCTCTGTCTGAATCTCACTCACTCTCTCTCTGTCTGAATCTCTATCACTCTCTCCCTGCCTGAACCTCTCTCTCTGTCTGAACCTCTCTCTGTCTGAATCTCTCTCTCTCTCACTCTCTGTCTGAATCTCTCTCTCTCTCTCACTCTCTCTCTCTCACTCTCTCTCTCTCACTCTCTCTCTCTCACTCTCTCTCTTTCTCAATCTCTCTCTCTCTCTGTCTGTCTGAATCTCTCTCTCTGTCTGAATCTCTCTCTCTCTCTGTCTGAATCTCTCTCTCTCTCTGTCTGAATCTCTCTCTCTCTCTGTCTGAATCTCTCTCGCTCTCTGTCTGAATCTCTCTCTCTCTCGGTCTGAATCTCTCTCTCTTGGTCTGAATCTCTCTCTCTTTGTCTGAATCTCTCTCTCTCTCTCTGTCTGAATCACTCTCTCTCTCTGTCTGAATCTCTCTCCTTCTCTCTGTCTGAATCTCTCTCTCTCTCTGTCTGAATCTCTCTCTCTCTCTCTGTCTGAATCTCTCTGTCTGATTCTCTCTCTCTGAGTCTCTCTCTCTCAATCTCTCTCTCTGTCTGAATCTCTCTCTCTCTCTGTCTGAATCTCTCTCTCTCTCTGTCTGAATCTCTCTCTCTCTCTGTCTGAATCTCTCTCTCTGAATCTCTCTCTCTGAATCTCTCTCTCTGAATCTCTCTCTCTGAATCTCTCTCTCTCTGTCTGAATCTCTCTCTCTCTGTCTGAATCTCTCTGTCTGAATCTCTCTCTCTGAATCTCTCTCTCTGAATCTCTCTCTCTGAATCTCTCTCTCTGAATCTCTCTCTCTCTGTCTGAATCGCTCTCTGTTTGAATCTCTCTCTCCCTCTGTTTGAATCTCACTCTCTCTCCCTCTGTTTGAATCTCTCTCTCTCTCTGTCTGAATCTCTCTCTCTCTGTCTGAATCTCTCTCTCTCTGTCTGAATCTCTCTCTCTCTGTCTGAATCTCTCTCTCTCTCTGTCTGAATCTCTCTCTCTCTCTGTCTGAATCTCTCTCTCTCTCTGTCTGAATCTCTCTCTCTGTCTGAATCTCTCTCTGGCTCTCTGTCTGAATCTCTCTCTCAGTCTGAATCTCTCTCTCTCTGTCTGAATCTCTCTCTCTCTCTGTCTGAATCTCTCTGTCTGAGTCTCTCTCTCTGAGTCTCTCTCTCTGAGTCTCTCTCTCTGAGTCTCTCTCTCTGAATCTCTCTCTCTGAATCTCTCTCTCTGAATCTCTCTCTCTGAATCTCTCTCTCTGAATCTCTCTCTCTGAATCTCTCTCTCTCTCTGTCTGAATCTCTCTCTCTCTGTCTGAATCTCTCTCTCTCTGTCTGAATCTCTCTCTCTCTCTGTCTGAATCTCTCTCTCTGAATCTCTCTCTCTCTGTCTGAATCTCTCTCTCTGAATCTCTCTCTCTGAATCTCTCTCTCTCTGTCTGAATCGCTCTCTGTTTGAATCTCTCTCTCCCTGAATCTCTCTCTCCCTATGTTTGAATCTCACTCTCTCTCCCTCTGTTTGAATCTCTCTCTCTCTCTGTCTGAATCTCTCCCTCTCTGTCTGAATCTCTCTCTCTCTCTCTGAATCTCTCTCTCTGAATCTCTCTCTCTGAATCTCTCTCTCTGAATCTCTCTCTCTGAATCTCTCTCTCTGAATCTCTCTCTCTCTCTCTGAATCTCTCTCTCTCTCTGTCTGAATCTCTCTCTCTGAATCTCTCTCTCTGAATCTCTCTCTCTCTGTCTGAATCGCTCTCTGTTTGAATCTCTCTCTCCCTCTGTTTGAATCTCACTCTCTCTCCCTCTGTTTGAATCTCTCTCTCTCTCCCTCTGTCTGAATCTCTCTCTCTCTGTCTGAATCTCTCTCTGTCTGAATCTCTCTCTCTCTCTGTCTGAATCTCTCTCTCTCTCTGTCTGAATCTCTCTCTCTCTCTGTCTGAATCTCTCTCTCTCTGTCTGAATCTCTCTCTCTGTCTGAATCTCTCTCTGGCTCTCTGTCTGAATCTCTCTCTCAGTCTGAATCTCTCTCTCTCTGTCTGAATCTCTCTCTCTCTCTGAATCTCTCTCTCTGAATCTCTCCCTCTGAATCTCTCTCTCTGAATCTCTCTCTCTGAATCTCTCTGTCTGAATCTCTCTCTCTCTCTGTCTGAATCTCTCTCTCTCTCTGTCTGAATCTCTCTCTCTCTCTGAATCTCTCTCTCTCTCTGAATCTCTCTCTCTCTGTCTGAATCTCTCTCTCTCGATGTCTGAATCTCTCTCTCTCTGTCTGAATCTCTCTCTCTGAATCTCTCTCTCTGAATCTCTCTCTCTGAATCTCTCTCTCTGAATCTCTCTCTCTGAATCTCTCTCTCTGAATCTCTCTCTCTGAATCTCTCTCTCTCTGTCTGAATCGCTCTCTGTTTGAATCTCTCTCTCCCTATGTTTGAATCTCACTCTCTCTCCCTCTGTTTGAATCTCCTTCTCTCTCTGTCTGAATCTCTCTCTCTCTGTCTGAATCTCTCTCTCTCTGTCTGAATCTCTCTCTCTCTGTCTGAACCTCTCTCTCTCTCTGTCTGAACCTCTCTCTCTCTCTGTCTGAATCTCTCTCTCTGTCTGAATCTCTCTCTGGCTCTCTGTCTGAATCTCTCTCTCTGTCTGAATCTCTCTCTCTCTCTGTCTGAATCTCTCTCTCTCTCTCTCTCTGAATCTCTCTCTCTCTCTCTGAATCACTCTCTCTGTCTGAATCTCTCTCTCTGAATCTCTCTGTCTGAATCTCTCTCTCTCTCTGTCTGAATCTCTCTCTCTCTCTGTCTGAATCTCTCTCTCTCTCTGTCTGAATCTCTCTCTCGGTCTGAATCTCTCTCTCTTTGTCTGAATCTCTCTCTCTCTCTCTGTCTGAATCTCTCTCTCTCTCTCTGTCTGAATCTCTCTCTCTCTCTCTCTGTCTGAATCTCTCTCTCTCTCTGTCTGAATCTCTCTCTCTCTCTGTCTGAATCTCTCTCTCTCTGTCTGAATCTATCTCTCGTTCTGAATCTCTCTCTCTCTGTCTGAATCTCTCTCTCTCTGTCTGAATCTATCTCTCTCTCGGTCTGAATCTCTCTCTCTTTGTCTGAATCTCTCTCTCTCTCTCTGTCTGAATCTCTCTCTCTCTCTCTGTCTGAATCTCTCTCTCTCTCTCTCTGTCTGAATCTCTCTCTCTCTCTGTCTGAATCTCTCTCTCTCTCTGTCTGAATCTCTCTCTCTGTCTGAATCTCTCTTTCTCTCTGTCTGAATCTCTCTCTCTCTCTGTCTGAATCTCTCTCTCTCTCTGTCTGAATTCCTCTCTCTCTCTCAATCTCTCTCTCTCTCTCTCTCTCTCAATCCCTCTCTCTCTCTCAATCTCTCTCTCCCTCTCTGTCAATCTCTCTCTCTCTCTGTCTGAATCTCTCTCTCTCTGTCTGAATCCCTCTCTCTCTCTCTCAATCTCTCTCTCTCTATCTCTCTCAATCTCTCTCTCGCTCTCTCTCAATCTCTCTGTCTCTCACTCTCTCTCTCGCTCTCTCTCTGAATCTCTTTCTGAATCTCTCTCTCTCTCTCTGTCTGAATCTCTCTCTCTCTCTCACTCTCTCTCTGTCTGAATCTCTCTCACTCTCTCTCTGTCTGAATCTCTCTCTGTCTGAATCTCACTCACTCTCTCTCTGTCTGAATCTCTATCACTCTCTCCCTGTCTGAACCTCTCTCTCTGTCTGAACCTCTCTCTGTCTGAATCTCTCTCTCTCTCACTCTCTGTCTGAATCTCTCTCTCTCTCTCACTCTCTCTCTCTCACTCTCTCTCTCTCACTCTCTCTCTCTCACTCTCTCTCTTTCTCAATCTCTCTCTCTCTCTCTCTGTCTGAATCTCTCTCTCTGTCTGAATCTCTCTCTCTCTGTCTGAATCTCTCTCTCTCTCTGTCTGAATCTCTCTCTCTCTCTGTCTGAATCTCTCTCTCTCTCTGTCTGAATCTCTCTCTCTCTCTGTCTGAATCTCTCTCGCTCTCTGTCTGAATCTCTCTCTCTGTCGGTCTGAATCTCTCTCTCTTGGTCTGAATCTCTCTCTCTTTGTCTGAATCTCTCTCTCTCTCTCTGTCTGAATCACTCTCTCTCTCTGTCTGAATCTCTCTCCTTCTCTCTGTCTGAATCTCTCTCTCTCTCTCTCTGAATTTCTCTCTCTCTGTCTGAATCTCTCTCTCTCTCTCTGTCTGAATCTCTCTGTCTGAATCTCTCTCTCTGAGTCTCTCTCTCTGAGTCTCTCTCTCTGAGTCTCTCTCTCTGAATCTCTCTCTCTCTGTCTGAATTTCTCTCTCTCTGTCTGAATTTCTCTCTCTCTGTCTGAATTTCTCTCTCTCTGTCTGAATCTCTCTCTCTCTCTGTCTGAATCTCTCTCTCTCTCTGTCTGAATCTCTCTGTCTGAATCTCTCTCTCTGAATCTCTCTCTCTGAATCTCTCTCTCTCTGTCTGAATCTCTCTCTCTCTCTGTCTGAATCGCTCTCTCTGAATCTCTCTCTCTGAATCTCTCTCTCTCTGTCTGAATCGCTCTCTGTTTGAATCTCTCTCTCCCTCTGTTTGAATCTCACTCTCTCTCCCTCTGTTTGAATCTCTCTCTCTCTCTGTCTGAATCTCTCTCTCTCTGTCTGAATCTCTCTCTCTATGTCTGAATCTCTCTCTCTCTCTGTCTGAATCTCTCTCTCTCTCTGTCTGAATCTCTCTCTCTCTCTGTCTGAATCTCTCTCTCTCTGTCTGAATCTCTCTCTCTGTCTGAATCTCTCTCTGGCTCTCTGTCTGAATCTCTCTCTCAGTCCGAATCTCTCTCTCTCTGTCTGAATCTCTCTCTCTCTCTGTCTGAATCTCTCTCTCTGAGTCTCTCTCTCTGAATCTCTCTCTCTGAATCTCTCTCTCTGAATCTCTCTCTCTGAATCTCTCTCTCTCTCTGTCTGAATCTCTCTCTCTCTCTGTCTGAATCTCTCTCTCTCTCTGTCTGAATCTCTCTCTCTCTCTGAATCTCTCTCTCTCTCTGAATCTCTCTCTCTGTCTGAATCTCTCTCTCTGAATCTCTCTCTCTGAATCTCTCTCTCTCTGTCTGAATCGCTCTCTGTTTGAATCTCTCTCTCCCTATGTTTGAATCTCACTCTCTCTCCCTATGTTTGAATCTCACTCTCTCTCCCTCTGTTTGAATCTCTCTCTCTCTCTGTCTGAATCTCTCCCTCTCTGTCTGAATCTCTCTCTCTCTGTCTGAATCTCTCTCTCTCTGTCTGAATTTCTCTCTCTCTCTGTCTGAATCTCTCTCTCTCTGTCTGAATCTCTCTGTCTGTCTGAATCTCTCTCTGGCTCTCTGTCTGAATCTCTCTCTCTCTCTGTCTGAATCTCTCTCTGGCTCTCTGTCTGAATCTCTCTCTGGCTCTCTGTCTGAATCTCTCTCTCTCTCTGTCTGAATCTCTCTCTCTCTCTGTCTGAATCTCTCTCTGTCTGAATCTCTCTCTCAGTCTGAATCTCTCTCTCTCTCTGTCTGAATCTCTCTCTCTCTGTCTGAATCTCTCTCTCTCTCTGTCTGAATCTCTCTGTCTGAGTCTCTCTCTCTGAATCTCTCTCTCTGAATCTCTCTCTCTCTGTCTGAATCTCTCTCTCTCGATGTCTGAATCTCTCTCTCTCTCTGAATCTCTCTCTCTCTGTCTGAATCTCTCTGTCTGAATCTCTCTGTCTGAATCTCTCTCTCTGAATCTCTCTCTCTGAATCTCTCTCTCTGAATCTCTCTCTCTGAATCTCTCTCTCTCTGTCTGAATCGCTTTCTGTTTGAATCTCTCTCTCCCTATGTTTGAATCTCACTCTCTCTCCCTCTGTTTGAATCTCTCTCTCTCTCTGTCTGAATCTCTCCCTCTCTGTCTGAATCTCTCCCTCTCTGTCTGAATCTCTCTCTCTCTGTCTGAATCTCTCTCTGTCTCTGTCTGAATCTCTCTCTCTCTGTCTGAATCTCTCTGTCTGTCTGAATCTCTCTCTGGCTCTCTGTCTGAATCTCTCTCTCTCTCTGTCTGAATCTCTCTCTGGCTCTCTGTCTGAATCTCTCTCTGGCTCTCTGTCTGAATCTCTCTCTCTCTCTGTCTGAATCTCTCTCTCTCTCTGTCTGAATCTCTCTCTCTCTGTCTGAATCTCTCTCTCAGTCTGAATCTCTCTCTCTCTCTGTCTGAATCTCTCTCTCTCTCTGTCTGAATCTCTCTCTCTCTCTGTCTGAATCTCTCTGTCTGAATCTCTCTGTCTGAGTCTCTCTCTCTGAGTCTCTCTCTCTGAATCTCTCTCTCTCTGTCTGAATCTCTCTCTCTCGATGTCTGAATCTCTCTCTCTCTCTGAATCTCTCTCTCTCTGTCTGAATCTCTCTCTCTGAATCTCTCTCTCTGAATCTCTCTCTCTGAATCTCTCTCTCTGAATCTCTCTCTCTCTGTCTGAATCGCTCTCTGTTTGAATTTCTCTCTCCCTATGTTTGAATCTCACTCTCTCTCCCTCTGTTTGAATCTCCTTCTCTCTCTGTCTGAATCTCTCTCTCTCTGTCTGAATCTCTCTCTCTCTGTCTGAATCTCTCTCTCTCTGTCTGAATCTCTCTCTCTGTCTGAATCTCTCTCTGGCTCTCTGTCTGAATCTCTCTCTCTCTCTGTCTGAATCTCTCTCTCTCTCTGTCTGAATCTCTCTCTCTCTCTCTCTCTGAATCTCTCTCTCTCTCTCTGAATCACTCTCTCTGTCTGAATCTCTCTGTCTGAATCTCTCTCTCTGAATCTCTCTCTCTGAATCTCTCTGTCTGAATCTCTCTCTCTCTCTGTCTGAATCTCTCTCTCTCTCTGTCTGAATCTCTCTCTCTTGTCTGAATCTATCTCTCGTTCTGAATCTCTCTCTCGCTGTCTGAATCTCTCTCTCTCTGTCTGAATCTATCTCTCTATCGGTCTGAATCTCTCTCTCTTTGTCTGAATCTCTCTCTCTCTCATCTGTCTGAATCTCTCTCTCTCTCTGTCTGTCTGAATCTCTCTCTCTCTCTGTCTGAATCTCTCTCTCTCTCTGTCTGAATCTCTCTCTCTCTCTGAATCTCTCTCTCTTTGACTGAATCTCTCTCTCTCGCTGTCTGAATCTCTCTCTCCCTGTCTGAACCTCTCTCCCACCTCCCTCTCTCTCATCTCCCTCTCTCTCTCTCTCCTCATCTCCCTCTCTCTCTCTCTCATCTCCCTCTCCCTCTCTCTCTCATCTCCCTCTGTCTCATCTCCCTCTGTCTCATCTCCCTCTGTCTCATCTCCCTCTCTCTCATCTTCCTCTCCCTCTCTCTCATCTCCCTCTCCCTCTGAATCTCTCCCTCTCTCTCTCTCATCCCTCTCTCTCATCTCCCTCTCCCTCTGAATCTTCTCTACCTCTCTCTCTCTCTCTTCCTCTCCCTCTCTCTCTCCCCCTCTCTCTCTCCCGCCTCTCTCTCTCTCTCCCTCTCTCTCTCCCTCTCTCTCCCTCTCTCTTCCCTCTCCCTCCCTCTCGCTCCCTCTCTCCCTCCCTCCCTCACTCTCTCACCCCCTCTCTCTCTCCTCCCTCTCTCTCTCTCCCTCTCTCTCTGTCTCTCTCTCTCTGTCTCCCTCTCTCCCTTTCTCTGTCTCTCTTCTCCCTCTGTCTGTCCCTCCCTCTCCCTCTGTCTGTCCTCTCCCTCTGTCTGTCCCTCGCCCTCTGTCTGTCCCTCTCCCTCTGTCTCTCCCTCTCTCTCTGTCCCTCTGTCCTCACTCTCTCCCTCTGCCTGTCTCTCCCTCTGTCTCTCTCTCTACCTCTGTCTCCCTCTCTCTCTCTCTGAGATCTCTCTCTCTCTGAATCTCTCTCTCTCTGTCTCTGTCTCTCTCTCTCACTCTCTGTCGGTCTGA
>NW_027141582.1:0-243798 GCF_036365525.1 Heterodontus francisci
TAGAGGTTTCAGTGTGTGGGGAAGGTGTTTCAGTGTGTGCGGAAGAGGTTTCAGTGTTTGCGATAAGGTGTTCAGTGTGTGGGGAAGGGGTTTCAGTGTGTGGGGAAGGTGTTTCAGTGTGTGCAGAAGGGGTTTCAGTGTGTGGGGAAGGGGTTTCAGTGTGTGGGGAAGGTGTTTCAGTGTGTGCGGAAGAGGTTTCAGTGTGTGCGATAAGGGTTTCAGTGTGTGGGGAAGGGGTTTCAGTGTGTGGGGAAGGTGTTACAGTGTGTGCGGAAGGGTTTTCAGTGTGTGGGGAAGGGGTTTGAGTGTGTGGGAAGGGTTTCACTGCGTGCAGAATGGGTTTCAGTGTGTGGGGAAGGAGTTTCAGTGTGTGGGGAAGGTGTTTCAGTATGTGGGGAAGGGGTTTCAGTGTGTGGGGATTTATTTCAGTGTGTGCGGAAGGGCTTTCAGTGTGTGGGGATGAGTTTCAGTGTGTGGGGAAGGTGTTTCTGTGTGTGGGGCAGGGCTTCAGTGTGTGCGGAAGGGGTTTCAGTGTGTGGGGAAGGTGTTTCGGTATGTGCGGAAGGGGTTTCAGTGTTGTGGGGGAGGGGTTTCAATGTGTGGGGAAGGTGTTTCAGTGTGTGCGGAAGGGGTTTCAGTCAGAGCGGAAGGCGTTTCAGTGTGTGGGGAAGGGGTTTATTTGTGTGGGGAAGGGGTTTCAGTGTGTGGGGAATGTGTTTCAGTGTCTTTGGAAGGTTTTCAGTGTGTGGGCAATGTGTTTCAGTGTGTGGTGAATGGGTATCAGTGTTTGGGGAACGGTTTCAGTGTGTGGGGAAGGGGTTTCAGTGTGTGGGAAAGGGTTTCAGTGTGAGGGCAAGGGTTTCAGTTTTTGGTGAAGGTTTTCAGTGTGTGGGGAAGGGGTATCAGTGTGTGAGGAAGGTGATTCAGTGCCTGGGAAGGGTTTCAGTGTGTGGGGATGGGGTTTCAGTGTGTGGGGAAGGGGTTTCAGTGTGTGGGGAATTGTTTCAGTGTGTGGGGAAGGATTACAGTGTCTGGGGACGGGGTTTCAGTGTGTGGGGAAGGGGTTTCAGTGTGTGGGGAACTCTTTCAGTGTGTGCGGAAGTGGTTTCAGTGTGTGGGGAAGGGTTTCAGTGTGTGGGGAAGGTGTTTCAGTGTGTGGGGATGTGTTTCAGTATGTGGGGAAGGGTTTGACCGAGTGCGGAAGGGGTTTCAGTGTTTGGGGAAGGGGTTTCAGTGTGTGGGGAAGGTGTTTCAGTGTGTGGGGATGTGTTTCAGTGTGTGGGAAGGCGTTTCAGTGTGTGGGGATGTGTTTCAGTGTGTGGGGAAGGGGTTTCAGTGTGTGGGGAAGGTGTTTCAGTGTGTGGGGAAGGTGTTTCAGTGTGTGGGGAAGAGTTTCACTGTGTTTGGAAGGGGTTTCAGTGTGTGCGGAAGCGGTTTCAGTGTGTGGGGAAGGTGTTTCAGTGTGTGTGGAAGGTGTTTCAGTGTGTGGGGAAGGAGTTTCAGTGTGTGGGGAAGGGGTTTCAGTTTGAGCGGAAGGTGTCTCAGTGTGAGGGGAAGGGGTTTCAATGTGTTGGGAAGGTGTTTCATTGTGTGCGGAATGTGTTTCAGTGTGTGGGGCAGGGGATTCTGTGTGTGGGGAAGGTGTTTCATTGTGTGGGGAAGGTGTTTCAGTGTGTGGTGGAGTTTCAGTGTGTGGGGAAGGGGGTTCCTTGTGTGCTGAAGGGGTTTCAGTGTGTGGGGATGGGTTTCAGTGTGTGGGGATGGACTTCAATGTTTGCGGAAGGGGTTTCAGTATGTGGGCAAGGTGTTTCAGTGTGTGGGGATGGGTTTCAGTGTGTGGGGAAGGTGTTTAACTGTGTGGGGAAGGTGTTTCAGTGCGTGGGTATGGGTTACAATGTGTGTGGAATGGGTTTCAGTGTGTGGGGAAGGTATTTCAGTGTGTGGGGATGTGTTTCAGTGTTTGGGTAAGGGGTTTCAGTGTGTGGGGAAGGGGTTTCAGTGTGAGGGTGTGGGGTTTCAGTGTGTGGGGATGGGTTTCAGTGTGTGCGGAAGGGGTTTCAGTGTGTGGGGAAGGGTTTGAGTGTGTGTGGAAGGGGTTTCAGTGTGTGGGGAAGGTGTTTCAGCATGTGCGGAAGGGGTTTCAGTATGTGGGGAAGCGGTTTCAGAGTGTGGGGAAGGGTTTCAGTGTGTGGGGAAGGGGTTCAGTGTGTGGGGAAGGTGTTTCAGTGTGTGGGGAAGGGGTTTCAGAGTGTGGTGAAGGGTTTCAGTGTGTGGGGAAGGGGTTTCAGTGTGTGGGGAAGGGGTTTCAGTGTGCAGGGAAGGGGTTTCACTGTGTGGGGAAGTGTTTCAGTGTGTGGGGAAGGGTTACAGTGTGTGGGGACGGTGTTTCAGTGAGTGGGGAATGGGTTTCAGTGTGTGGGGAAGGGTTTCAGTGTTTGCGGAAGGGGTTTCACTGTGTGGGGAAGGGATTCAGTGTGTGGGGATGGTGTTTCAGTGTGTGCGGAAGGGGTTTCAGTGTGTGCGGAAGGGGTTTCAGTCTGTGGGCAAGGTGTTTCAGTGTGTGGGGATGGGTTTCAGTGTGTGGGGAAGGTGTTTAAGTGTGTGGGGATGGTGTTTCAGTGTGTGGGGAAGGGGTTTCAGAGTTTGGGTAATTGTTTCAGTGTGTGGGGAATGTGTTTCAGAGTGTGGGGAAGGGTTTCAGTGTGTGGGGAAGGGTTTTGAGTGTGTGGGAAAGGGGTTTCAGAGTGTGGGGAAGGGGTTTCAGTGTGTGGGGATGTGTTTCAGTGTGTGTGGAAGGGGTTTCAGTGTGTGGGGAAGGGTTTCACTGTGTGCGGAAGTTGTTTCAGTGTGTGGGGAAGGGGTTTCAGTGTGTGGGGAAGGTGTTTCAGTGTGTGCGGAAGGGGTTTCAGTGTGTGGGGAAGAGGTTTCAGTGTGTGGGGAAGGTGTTTCAATGTGTGCGGAAGAGGTTTCAGTGTGTGCGATAAGGTGTTCAGTGTGTGGGGAAAGGGTTTCAGTGTGTGGGGAAGGTGTTTCAGTGTGTGCAGAAGGAGTTTCAGTGTGTGGGGAAGGGGTTTCAGTGTGTGGGGAAGGTGTTTCATTGTGTGCGGAAGAGGTTTCAGTGTGTGCGATAAGGGTTTCAGTGTGTGGGGAAGGGGTTTCAGTGTGTGGGGAAGTTGTTACAGTGTGTGCGGAAGGGCTTTCAGTGTGTGGGGAAGGGGTTTGAGTGTGTGGGGAAGGGTTTCACTGCGTGCAGAATGGGTTTCAGTGTGTGGGGAAGGAGTTTCAGTGTGTTGGGAAGGTGTTTCAGTGAGTGGGGAAGGGGTTTCAGTGTGTGGGGATTTGTTTCAGTGTGTGCGGAAGGGCTTTCAGTGTGTGGGGATGAGTTTCAGTGTGTGGGGAAGGTGTTTCTGTGTGTGGGGCAGGGCTTCAGTGTGTGCAGAAGGGGTTTCAGTGTTGTGTGGAAGGGGTTTCAGTGTGTGGGGAAGGTGTTTCAGTGTGTGCGGAAGGGGTTTCAGTCAGAGCGGAAGGCGTTTCAGTGTGTGGGGAAGGGGTTTCTTTGTGTGGGGAAGGGGTTTCAGTGTGTGGGGAAGGTGTTTCAGTGTGTGTGGAAGGTTTCCAGTGTGTGGGCAATGTGTTTCAGTGTGTGGTGAATGGGTATCAGTGTTTGGGGAACGGTTTCAGTGTGTGGGGAATGGGTTTCAGTGTGTGGGAAAGGGGTTTCAGTGTGAGGGCAAGGGTTTCAGTTTTTGGTGAAGGGTTTCAGTGTGTGGGGAAGGGGTATCAGTCTGTGAGGAAGGTGAATCAGTGCCTGGGGAAGGGTTTCAGTGTGTGGGGATGGGGTTTCAGTGTGTGGGGAAGGGGTTTCAGTGTGTGGGGAATTGTTTCAGTGTGTGGGGAAGGATTACAGTGTCTGGGGACGGGGTTTCAGTGTGTGGCGAAGGGGTTTCAGTGTGTGGGGAACTCTTTCAGTGTGTGCGGAAGTGGTTTCAGTGTGTGGGGAAGGGTTTCAGTGTGTGGGGAAGGTGTTTCAGTGTGTGGGGATGTGTTTCAGTGTGTGGGGAAGGGTTTGACCGAGTGCGGAAGGGGTTTCAGTGTTTGGGGAAGGGGTTTCAGTGTGTGGGGAAGGGGTTTCAGTGTGTGGGGATGTGTTTCAGTGTGTGAGGAAGGGGTTTCAGTGTGTGGGGAAGGGTTTCACTGTGTGCGGAAGTTGTTTCAGTGTGTGGGGAAGTGGTTTCAGTGTGTGGGGAAGGTGTTTCAGTGTGTGCGGAAGGGTTTTCAGTGTGTGGGGAAGGGGTTTGAGTGTGTGGGAAGGGTTTCACTGCGTGCAGAATGGGTTTCAGTGTGTGGGGAAGGAGTTTCAGTGTGTGGGGAAGGTGTTTCAGTATGTGGGGAAGGGGTTTCAGTGTGTGGGGATTTATTTCAGTGTGTGCGGAAGGGCTTTCAGTGTGTGGGGATGAGTTTCAGTGTGTGGGGAAGGTGTTTCTGTGTGTGGGCAGGGCTTCAGTGTGTGCGGAAGGGGTTTCAGTGTGTGGGGAAGGTGTTTCGGTATGTGCGGAAGGGGTTTCAGTGTTGTGGGGGAGGGGTTTCAATGTGTGGGGAAGGTGTTTCAGTGTGTGCGGAAGGGGTTTCAGTCAGAGCGGAAGGCGTTTCAGTGTGTGGGGAAGGGGTTTATTTGTGTGGGGAAGGGGTTTCAGTGTGTGGGGAATGTGTTTCAGTGTCTTTGGAAGGTTTTCAGTGTGTGGGCAATGTGTTTCAGTGTGTGGTGAATGGGTATCAGTGTTTGGGGAACGGTTTCAGTGTGTGGGGAAGGGGTTTCAGTGTGTGGGAAAGGGGTTTCAGTGTGAGGGCAAGGGTTTCAGTTTTTGGTGAAGGTTTTCAGTGTGTGGGGAAGGGGTATCAGTGTGTGAGGAAGGTGATTCAGTGCCTGGGGAAGGGTTTCAGTGTGTGGGGATGGGGTTTCAGTGTGTGGGGAAGGGGTTTCAGTGTGTGGGGAATTGTTTCAGTGTGTGGGGAAGGATTACAGTGTCTGGGGACGGGGTTTCAGTGTGTGGGGAAGGGGTTTCAGTGTGTGGGGAACTCTTTCAGTGTGTGCGGAAGTGGTTTCAGTGTGTGGGAAGGGTTTCAGTGTGTGGGGAAGGTGTTTCAGTGTGTGGGGATGTGTTTCAGTATGTGGGGAAGGGTTTGACCGAGTGCGGAAGGGGTTTCAGTGTTTGGGGAAGGGGTTTCAGTGTGTGGGGAAGGTGTTTCAGTGTGTGGGGATGTGTTTCAGTGTGTGGGGAAGGCGTTTCAGTGTGTGGGGATGTGTTTCAGTGTGTGGGGAAGGGGTTTCAGTGTGTGGGGAAGGTGTTTCAGTGTGTGGGGAAGGTGTTTCAGTGTGTGGGGAAGAGTTTCACTGTGTTTGGAAGGGGTTTCAGTGTGTGCGGAAGCGGTTTCAGTGTGTGGGGAAGGTGTTTCAGTGTGTGTGGAAGGTGTTTCAGTGTGTGGGGAAGGAGTTTCAGTGTGTGGGGAAGGGGTTTCAGTTTGAGCGGAAGGTGTCTCAGTGTGAGGGGAAGGGGTTTCAATGTGTTGGGAAGGTGTTTCATTGTGTGCGGAATGTGTTTCAGTGTGTGGGGCAGGGGATTCTGTGTGTGGGGAAGGTGTTTCATTGTGTGGGGAAGGTGTTTCAGTGTGTGGTGGAGTTTCAGTGTGTGGGGAAGGGGGTTCCTTGTGTGCTGAAGGGGTTTCAGTGTGTGGGGATGGGTTTCAGTGTGTGGGGATGGACTTCAATGTTTGCGGAAGGGGTTTCAGTATGTGGGCAAGGTGTTTCAGTGTGTGGGGATGGGTTTCAGTGTGTGGGGAAGGTGTTTAACTGTGTGGGGAAGGTGTTTCAGTGCGTGGGTATGGGTTACAATGTGTGTGGAATGGGTTTCAGTGTGTGGGGAAGGTATTTCAGTGTGTGGGGATGTGTTTCAGTGTTTGGGTAAGGGGTTTCAGTGTGTGGGGAAGGGGTTTCAGTGTGAGGGTGTGGGGTTTCAGTGTGTGGGGATGGGTTTCAGTGTGTGCGGAAGGGGTTTCAGTGTGTGGGGAAGGGTTTGAGTGTGTGTGGAAGGGGTTTCAGTGTGTGGGGAAGGTGTTTCAGCATGTGCGGAAGGGGTTTCAGTATGTGGGGAAGCGGTTTCAGAGTGTGGGGAAGGGTTTCAGTGTGTGGGGAAGGGGTTCAGTGTGTGGGGAAGGTGTTTCAGTGTGTGGGGAAGGGGTTTCAGAGTGTGGTGAAGGGTTTCAGTGTGTGGGGAAGGGGTTTCAGTGTGTGGGGAAGGGGTTTCAGTGTGCAGGGAAGGGGTTTCACTGTGTGGGGAAGTGTTTCAGTGTGTGGGGAAGGGTTACAGTGTGTGGGGACGGTGTTTCAGTGAGTGGGGAATGGGTTTCAGTGTGTGGGGAAGGGTTTCAGTGTTTGCGGAAGGGGTTTCACTGTGTGGGGAAGGGATTCAGTGTGTGGGGATGGTGTTTCAGTGTGTGCGGAAGGGGTTTCAGTGTGTGCGGAAGGGGTTTCAGTCTGTGGGCAAGGTGTTTCAGTGTGTGGGGATGGGTTTCAGTGTGTGGGGAAGGTGTTTAAGTGTGTGGGGATGGTGTTTCAGTGTGTGGGGAAGGGGTTTCAGAGTTTGGGTAATTGTTTCAGTGTGTGGGGAATGTGTTTCAGAGTGTGGGGAAGGGTTTCAGTGTGTGGGGAAGGGTTTTGAGTGTGTGGGAAAGGGGTTTCAGAGTGTGGGGAAGGGGTTTCAGTGTGTGGGGATGTGTTTCAGTGTGTGTGGAAGGGGTTTCAGTGTGTGGGGAAGGGTTTCACTGTGTGCGGAAGTTGTTTCAGTGTGTGGGGAAGGGGTTTCAGTGTGTGGGGAAGGTGTTTCAGTGTGTGCGGAAGGGGTTTCAGTGTGTGGGGAAGAGGTTTCAGTGTGTGGGGAAGGTGTTTCAATGTGTGCGGAAGAGGTTTCAGTGTGTGCGATAAGGTGTTCAGTGTGTGGGGAAAGGGTTTCAGTGTGTGGGGAAGGTGTTTCAGTGTGTGCAGAAGGAGTTTCAGTGTGTGGGGAAGGGGTTTCAGTGTGTGGGGAAGGTGTTTCATTGTGTGCGGAAGAGGTTTCAGTGTGTGCGATAAGGGTTTCAGTGTGTGGGGAAGGGGTTTCAGTGTGTGGGGAAGTTGTTACAGTGTGTGCGGAAGGGCTTTCAGTGTGTGGGGAAGGGGTTTGAGTGTGTGGAGAAGGGTTTCACTGCGTGCAGAATGGGTTTCAGTGTGTGGGGAAGGAGTTTCAGTGTGTTGGGAAGGTGTTTCAGTGAGTGGGGAAGGGGTTTCAGTGTGTGGGGATTTGTTTCAGTGTGTGCGGAAGGGCTTTCAGTGTGTGGGGATGAGTTTCAGTGTGTGGGGAAGGTGTTTCTGTGTGTGGGGCAGGGCTTCAGTGTGTGCAGAAGGGGTTTCAGTGTTGTGTGGAAGGGGTTTCAGTGTGTGGGGAAGGTGTTTCAGTGTGTGCGGAAGGGGTTTCAGTCAGAGCGGAAGGCGTTTCAGTGTGTGGGGAAGGGGTTTCTTTGTGTGGGGAAGGGGTTTCAGTGTGTGGGGAAGGTGTTTCAGTGTGTGTGGAAGGTTTCCAGTGTGTGGGCAATGTGTTTCAGTGTGTGGTGAATGGGTATCAGTGTTTGGGGAACGGTTTCAGTGTGTGGGGAATGGGTTTCAGTGTGTGGGAAAGGGGTTTCAGTGTGAGGGCAAGGGTTTCAGTTTTTGGTGAAGGGTTTCAGTGTGTGGGGAAGGGGTATCAGTCTGTGAGGAAGGTGAATCAGTGCCTGGGGAAGGGTTTCAGTGTGTGGGGATGGGGTTTCAGTGTGTGGGGAAGGGGTTTCAGTGTGTGGGGAATTGTTTCAGTGTGTGGGGAAGGATTACAGTGTCTGGGGACGGGGTTTCAGTGTGTGGCGAAGGGGTTTCAGTGTGTGGGGAACTCTTTCAGTGTGTGCGGAAGTGGTTTCAGTGTGTGGGGAAGGGTTTCAGTGTGTGGGGAAGGTGTTTCAGTGTGTGGGGATGTGTTTCAGTGTGTGGGGAAGGGTTTGACCGAGTGCGGAAGGGGTTTCAGTGTTTGGGGAAGGGGTTTCAGTGTGTGGGGAAGGGGTTTCAGTGTGTGGGGATGTGTTTCAGTGTGTGAGGAAGGGGTTTCAGTGTGTGGGGAAGGGTTTCACTGTGTGCGGAAGTTGTTTCAGTGTGTGGGGAAGTGGTTTCAGTGTGTGGGGAAGGTGTTTCAGTGTGTGTGGAAGGGGTTTCAGTGTGTGGGGAAGAGGTTTCAGTGTGTGGGGAAGGTGTTTCAATGTGTGCGGAAGAGGTTTCAGTGTGTGCGATAAGGTGTTCAGTGTGTGGGGAAAGGGTTTCAGTGTGTGGGGAAGGTGTTTCAGTGTGTGCGGAAGGAGTTTCAGTGTGTGGGGAAGGGGTTTCAGTGTGTGGGGAAGGTGTTTCATTGTGTGCGGAAGAGGTTTCAGTGTGTGCGATAAGGGTTTCAGTGTGTGGGGAAGGGGTTTCAGTGTGTGGGGAAGTTGTTACAGTGTGTGCAGAAGGGCTTTCAGTGTGTGGGGAAGGGGTTTGAGTGTGTGGGGAAGGGTTTCACTGCGTGCAGAATGGGTTTCAGTGTGTGGGGAAGGAGTTTCAGTGTGTTGGGAAGGTGTTTCAGTGAGTGGGGAAGGGTTTTCAGTGTGTGGGGATTTGTTTCAGTGTGTGCGGAAGGGCCTTCAGTGTGTGGGGATGAGTTTCAGTGTGTGGGGAAGGTGTTTCTGTGTGTGGGGCAGGGCTTCAGTGTGTGCAGAAGGGGTTTCAGTGTTGTGGGGAAGGGGTTTCAGTGTGTGGGGAAGGTGTTTCAGTGTGTGCGGAAGGGGTTTCAGTCAGAGCGGAAGGCGTTTCAATGTGTGGGGAAGGTGTTTCTTTGTGTGGGGAAGGGGTTTCAGTGTGTGGGGAAGGTGTTTCAGTGTGTGTGGAAGGTTTTCAGTGTGTGGGCAATGTGTTTCAGTGTGTGGTGAATGGGTATCAGTGTTTGGGGAACGGCTTCAGTGTGTGGGGAAGGGGTTTCAGTGTGTGGGAAAGGGGTTTCAGTGTGAGGGCAAGGGTTTCAGTTTTTGGTGAAGGGTTTCAGTGTGTGGGGAAGGGGTATCAGTGTGTGAGGAAGGTGATTCAGTGCCTGTGGAAGGGTTTCAGTGTGTGGGGATGGGGTTTCAGTGTGTGGGGAAGGGGTTTCAGTGTGTGGGGAATTGTTTCAGTGTGTGGGGAAGGATTACAGTGTCTGGGGACGGGGTTTCAGTGTGTGGGGAAGGGGTTTCAGTGTGTGGGGAACTCTTTCAGTGTGTGCGGAAGTGGTTTCAGTGTGTGGGGAAGGGTTTCAGTGTGTGGGGAAGGTGTTTCAGTGTGTGGGGATGTGTTTCAGTGTGTGGGGAAGGCGTTTCAGTGTGTGGGGAAGGTGTTTCAGTGTGTGGGGATGTGTTTCAGTGTGTGGGGAAGGCGTTTCAGTGTGTGGGGATGTGTTTCAGTGTGTAGGGAAGGGGTTTCAGTGTGTGGGGAAGGTGTTTCAGTGTGTGGGGAAGGGGTTTCAGTGTGTGGGGAAGAGTTTCACTGTGTTTGGAAGGGTTTTCAGTGTGTGCGGAAGCGGTTTCAGTGTGTGGGGAAGGTGTTTCAGTGTGTGTGGAAGGTGTTTCAGTGTGTGGGGAAGGAGTTTCAGTGTGTGGGTAAGGGGTTTCAGTTTGAGCGGAAGGTGTCTCAGTGTGTGGGGAAGGGGTTTCAATGTGTTGGGAAGATGTTTCATTGTGTGCGGAATGTGTTTCAGTGTGTGGGGCAGGGGATTCTGTGTGTGGGGAAGGTGTTTCATTGTGTGGGGAAGGTGTTTCAGTGTGTGGTGGAGTTTCAGTGTGTGGGGATGGATTTCAATGTTTGTGGAAGGGGTTTCAGTGTGTGGGCAAGGTGTTTCAGTGTGTGGGGATGGGTTTCAGTGTGTGGGGAAGGTGTTTAACTGTGTGGGGAAGGTGTTTCAGTGCGTGGGTATGGGTTACAATGTGTGTGGAATGGGTTTCAGTGTGTGGGGAAGGTATTTCAGTGTGTGGGGATGTGTTTCAGTGTTTGGGTAAGGGGTTTCAGTGTGTGGGGAAGGGGTTTCAGAGTGAGGGTGTGGGGTTTCAGTGTGTGGGGATGGGTTTCAGTGTGTGCGGAAGGGGTTTCAGTGTGTGGGGAAGGGTTTGAGTGTGTGTGGAAGGGGTTTCAGTGTGTGGGGAAGTAGTTTCAGTGTGTGTGGAAGGTGTTTCAGCATGTGCGGAAGGGGTTTCAGTATGTGGGGAAGCGGTTTCAGAGTGTGGGGAAGGGTTTCAGTGTGTGGGGAAGGGTTTCAAAATGTGGGAAAGGTGTTTCAGTGTGTGCGGAAGGGCCTTCAGTGTGTGGGGATGAGTTTCAGTGTGTGGGGAAGGTGTTTCTGTGTGTGGGGCAGGGCTTCAGTGTGTGCAGAAGGGGTTTCAGTGTTGTGGGGAAGGGGTTTCAGTGTGTGGGGAAGGTGTTTCAGTGTGTGCGGAAGGGGTTTCAGTCAGAGCGGAAGGCGTTTCAGTGTGTGGGGAAGGTGTTTCTTTGTGTGGGGAAGGGGTTTCAGTGTGTGGGGAAGGTGTTTCAGTGTGTGTGGAAGGTTTTCAGTGTGTGGGCAATGTGTTTCAGTGTGTAGTGAATGGGTATCAGTGTTTGGGGAACGGCTTCAGTGTGTGGGGAAGGGGTTTCAGTGTGTGGGAAAGGGGTTTCAGTGTGAGGGCAAGGGTTTCAGTTTTTGGTGAAGGGTTTCAGTGTGTGGGGAAGGGGTATCAGTGTGTGAGGAAGGTGATTCAGTGCCTGTGGAAGGGTTTCAGTGTGTGGGGATGGGATTTCAGTGTGTGGGGAAGGGGTTTCAGTGTGTGGGGAATTGTTTCAGTGTGTGGGGAAGGATTACAGTGTCTGGGGACGGGGTTTCAGTGTGTGGGGAAGGGGTTTCAGTGTGTGGGGAACTCTTTCAGTGTGTGCGGAAGTGGTTTCAGTGTGTGGGGAAGGGTTTCAGTGTGTGGGGAAGGTGTTTCAGTGTGTGGGGATGTGTTTCAGTATGTGGGGAAGGGTTTGACCGAGTGCGGAAGGGGTTTCAGTGTTTGGGGAAGGCGTTTCAGTGTGTGGGGAAGGTGTTTCAGTGTGTGGGGATGTGTTTCAGTGTATGGGGAAGGCGTTTCAGTGTGTGGGGATGTGTTTCAGTGTGTAGGGAAGGGGTTTCAGTGTGTGGGGAAGGTGTTTCAGTGTGTGGGGAAGGGGTTTCAGTGTGTGGGGAAGAGTTTCACTGTGTTTGGAAGGGGTTTCAGTGTGTGCGGAAGCGGTTTCAGTGTGTGGGGAAGGTGTTTCAGTGTGTGTGGAAGGTGTTTCAGTGTGTGGGGAAGGAGTTTCAGTGTGTGGGTAAGGGGTTTCAGTTTGAGCGGAAGGTGTCTCAGTGTGTGGGGAAGGGGTTTCAATGTGTTGGGAAGGTGTTTCATTGTGTGCGGAATGTGTTTCAGTGTGTGGGGCAGGGGATTCTGTGTGTGGGGAAGGTGTTTCATTGTGTGGGGAAGGTGTTTCAGTGTGTGGTGGAGTTGCAGTGTGTGGGGAAGTGGGTTCCTTGTGTGCTGAAGGGGTTTCAGAGTGTGGGGATGGGTTTCAGTGTGTGGGGATGGATTTCAATGTTTGTGGAAGGGGTTTCAGTGTGTGGGCAAGGTGTTTCAGTGTGTGGGGATGGGTTTCAGTGTGTGGGGAAGGTGTTTAACTGTGTGGGGAAGGTGTTTCAGTGCGTGGGTATGGGTTACAATGTGTGTGGAATGGGTTTCAGTGTGTGGGGAAGGTATTTCAGTGTGTGGGGATGTGTTTCAGTGTTTGGGTAAGGGGTTTCAGTGTGTGGGGAAGGGGTTTCAGTGTGAGGGTGTGGGGTTTCAGTGTGTGGGGATGGGTTTCAGTGTGTGCGGAAGGGGTTTCAGTGTGTGGGGAAGGGTTTGAGTGTGTGTGGAAGGGGTTTCAGTGTGTGGGGAAGTAGTTTCAGTGTGTGTGGAAGGTGTTTCAGCATGTGCGGAAGGGGTTTCAGTATGTGGGGAAGCGGTTTCAGAGTGTGGGGAAGGGTTTCAGTGTGTGGGGAAGGGTTTCAAAATGTGGGGAAGGTGTTTCAGTGTGTGGGGAAGGGGTTTCAGTGTGTGGTGAAGGGTTTCAGTGTGTGGGGAAGGGGTTTCAGTGTGTGGGGAAGGGGTTTCAGTGTGCAGGGAAGGGGTTTCAGTGTGTGGGGAAGTGTTTCAGTGTGTGGGGAAGGGTTACAGTATGTGGGGACGGTGTTTCAGTGAGTGGGGAATGGGTTTCAGTGTGTGGGGAAGGGTTTCAGTGTTTGCGGAAGGGGTTTCACTGTGTGGGGAAGGGTTTCAGTGTGTGGGGATGGTGTTTCAGTGTGTGCGGAAGGGGTTTCAGTGTGTGGGGATGGGTTTCAGTGTGTGGGGATGGACTTCAATGTGTGCGGAAGGGGTTTCAGTGTGTGGGCAATGTGTTTCAGTGTGTGGGGATGGGTTTCAGTGTGTGGGGAAGGTGTTTAAGTGTGTGGGGAAGGTGTTTCAGTGTGTGGGGAAGGGGTTTCAGAGTTTGGGTTATTGTTTCAGTGTGTCGGGAAGGGGTTTCAGTGAGTGGGGAATGTGTTTCAGTGTGTGGGGAAGGGTTTCAGTGTGTGGGGAATGGTTTTGAGTGTGTGGGGAAGGTGTTTCAGCGTGTGGGGAAGGGGTTTCAGTGTGTGGGGATGTGTTTCAGTGTGTGAGGAAGGGGTTTCAGTGTGTGGGGAAGGGTTTCACTGTATGCGGAAGTGGTTTCAGTGTGTGGGGAAGGGGTTTCAGTGTGTGGGGAAGGGGTTTCAGTGTGTGCGGAAGGGGTTTCAGTGTGTGGGGAAGAGGTTTCAGTGTGTGGGGAAGGTGTTTCAGTGTGAGCGGAAGAGGTTTCAGTGTGTGCGATAAGGGGTTCAGTGTGTGGGGAAGGGGTTTCAGTGTGTGGGGAAGGTGTTTCAGTGTGTGCTCAAGGAGTTTCAGTGTGTGCGGAAGGTGTTTCAGTGTGTGGGGAAAGGGTTTCAGTGTGTGGGGTTGTGTTTCAGTGTTTGCGGAAGGGGTTTCAGTCTGTGGGGAAGGTGTTTCAGTGTGTGTGGATGTGTTTCAGTGTGTGGGGAAAGGGTTTCAGTGTGCGGGGATGATTTTCAGTGTGTGGGGAAGGGGTTTCAGTGTGTGGGGATGTGCTTCAGTGAGTGGGGAAGGGTTTTCAGCGTGTGGGGAAGGGTTTCAGAGTGAGAGGAAGTGATTTCAGTGTGTGGGGTTGGGTTTCAGTGTGTGGGGATGGGTTACAAAGTGTGCAGAAGGGGGTTCAGTGTGTTGGGAAGGTGTTTCAGTGTATGGGGATGTGTTTCAGTGTGTGGGGAAGGGGTTCCAGTGTGTGGGGAAGGGGTTTCAGTGTGTGGGTGTGTGGTTTCAGTGTGTGGGGATGGGTTTCAGTGTGTGCAGAAGGGGTTTCAGTGTGTGGGGAAGGTGTTTCTGTGTGTGGGGATGAGTTTCAATGTGTGGGGATGTGTTTCATTTTGTGGGGAAAGATTTCAGTGTGTGGGGAAGTTGGTTCTGTGTGTGGGGATGGGTTTCAGTGTGTGGGGATGGGTTTCTGTGTGTGGGGCTGGGTTTCTGTGTGTGCGGAAGGGGTTTTAGTGTGTGGGGAAGGTGTTTCAGTGTGTGGGGATGTGTTTCAGTGTGTGTGGAAGTGGATACAGTGTGTTGGAACGGGGCTTCAGTGTGTGGGGAGGGGTTTCAGTGTGTGGGGATTGGTTTCAGTGCGTGGGCATGGGTTACAATGTGTGCGGAATGGGTTTCAGAGTGTGGTTAAGGTATTTCAGTGTGTGGGGATGTGTTTCAGTGTTTGGGTAAGGGGTTTCAGTGTGTGGGGAAGGGGTTTCAGTGTGAGGGTGTGGGGTTTCAGTGAGTGGGGATGGGTTTCAGTGTGTGCAGAAGGGGTTTCAGTGTGTGGGGAAGGGTTTGAGTGTGTGTGGAAGGGGTTTCAGTGTGTGGGGAAGGAGTTTCAGTGGGCAGGGAAGGGGTTTCAGTGTGTGGGGAAGTGTTTCAGTGTGTGGGGAAGGGTTACAGTGTGTGGGGACGGTGTTTCAGTGAGTGGGGAATGGGTTTCAGTGTGTGCGGAAGGGTTTCAGTGTTTGCGGAAGGGGTTTCACTGTGTGGGGAAGGGTTTCAGTGTGTGGGGATGGTGTTTCAGTGTGTGCGGAAGGGGTTTCAGTGTGTGGGGAAGGTGTTTCAGTGTATGGGGAAGGTGTTTCAGTGTGTGGGGAAGGGGTTTCAGTGTGTGGAGAACGTGTTTCAGTGTGTGGGGAAAAGTTTCAGTGTGTGGGGAAGGGGTATCAGTGTGTGAGGAAGGTGTTTCAGTGTCTGATGAAGGTATTTCAGTGTGTGGGGAAGGGATTTCAGTGTGTGGGGAAGGTGTTTCAGTGTGTGCAGGAGGTGTTTCAGTGTGTGCGGAAGGGGTTTCAGTGTGTGGGGAAGATGTTTCAGTGTGTGTGGAAGGTGTTTCAGTGTGTGGGGAAGGGGTTTCAGTGTGCGGGGATGGGTTTCAGTGTGTGGGGATGGATTTCAGTGTGTGGGGATGGGTGTCAGTGTGTGAGGAAGGGGTATCAGTATGTGGGGAAGGTGTTTCTGTGTGTGGGGTGGAGTCTCAGTGTGTGGGGAAGGGGGTTCATTGTGTGGTGAAGGGGTTTCAGTGTGTGGGGATGGGTTTCAGTGTGTGGGCATGGACTTCAATGTGTAGGGAAGGGGTTTCAGTGTGTGGGCAAGGTGTTTCAGTGTGTGGGGATGGGTTTCAGTGTGTGGGGAAGGTGTTTAAGTGTGTGGGGAAGGTGTTTCAGTGCGTGGGTATGGGTTACAATGTGTGCGGAATGGGTTTCAGTGTGTGGGGAAGGTATTTCAGTGTGTGGGGATGTGTTTCAGTGTTTGGGTAAGGGGTTTCAGTGTGTGGGGAAGGGGTTTCAGTGTGAGGGTGTGGGGTTTCAGTGTGTGGGGATGGGTTTCAGTGTGTGCGGAAGGGGTTTCAGTGTGTGGGGAAGGGTTTGAGTGTGTGTGGAAGGGGTTTCAGTGTGTGGGGAAGGAGTTTCAGTGTGTGTGGAAGGTGTTTCAGCATGTGCGGAAGGGGTTTCAGTATGTGGGGAAGCGGTTTCAGAGTGTGGGGAAGGGTTTCAGTGTGTGGGGAAGGGTTTCAGTGTGTGGGGAAGGTGTTTCAGTGTGTGGGGAAGGGGTTTCAGTGTGTGGTGAAGGGTTTCAGTGTGTGGGGAAGGGGTTTCAGTGTGTGGGGAAGGGGTTTCAGTGTGCAGGGAACGGGTTTCAGTGTGTGGGGAAGTGTTTCAGTGTGTGGGGAAGGGTTACAGTGTGTGGGGACGGTGTTTCAGTGAGTGGGGAATGGGTTTCAGTGTGTGGGGAAGGGATTCAGTGTTTGCGGAATGGGTTTCACTGTGTGGGGAAGGGTTTCAGTGTGTGGAGATGGTGTTTCAGTGTGTGCGGAAGGGGTTTCAGTGTGTGGGGATGGGTTTCAGTGTGTGTGGATGGACTTCAATGTGTGTGGAAGGGGTTTCAGTGTGTGGGCAAGTTGTTTCAGTGTGTGGGGATGGGTTTCAGTGTGTGGGGAAGGTGTTTAAGTGTGTGGGGAAGGTGTTTCAGTGTGTGCGGAAGGGGTTTCAGAGTTTGGGTAATTGTTTCAGTGTGTGGGGAAGGGGTTTCAGTGAGTGGGGAATGTGTTTCAGAGTGTGGGGAAGGGTTTCAGTGTGTGGGGAAGGGGTTTCAGTGTGTGGGGAAGGGGTTTCAGTGTGTGGGGATGTGTTTCAGTGTGTGAGGAAGGGGTGTCAGTGTGTGGGGAAGGGTTTCACTGTGTGCGGAAGTGGTTTCAGTGTGTGGGGAAGGGGTTTCAGTGTGTGGGGAAGGTGTTTCAGTGTGTGCGGAAGGGGTTTCAGTGTGTAGGGAAGAGGTTTCAGTGTGTGGGGAAGGTGTTTCAGTGTGTGCGGAAGAGGTTTCAGTGTGTGCGATAAGGGGTTCAGTGTGTGGGGAAGGGGTTTCAGTGTGTGGGGAAGGAGTTTCAGTTTGTGCGGAAGGGGTTTCAGTGTGTGGGGAAGGGGTTTCAGTGTGTGGGGAAGGTGTTTCAGTGTGTGCGGAAGAGGTTTCAGTGTTTGCGATAAGGGTTTCAGTGTGTGGGGAAGGGGTTTCAGTGTGTGGGGAAGGTGTTACAGCGTGTGGGGAAGGGGTTTCAGTGTGTGGGGATGTGTTTCAGTGTGTGAGGAAGGGGTTTCAGTGTGTGGGGAAGGGTTTCACTGTATGCGGAAGTGGTTTCAGTGTGTGGGGAAGGGGTTTCAGTGTGTGGGGAAGGGGTTTCAGTGTGTGCGGAAGGGGTTTCAGTGTGTGGGGAAGAGGTTTCAGTGTGTGGGGTAGGTGTTTCAGTGTGTGTGGAAGAGGTTTCAGTGTGTGCGATAAGTGGTTCAGTGTGTGGGGAAGGGGTTTCAGTGTGTGGGGAAGGTGTTTCAGTGTGTGCTCAAGGAGTTTCAGTGTGTGCGGAAGGTGTTTCAGTGTGTGGGGAAAGGGTTTCAGTGTGTGGGGATTGTGTTTCAGTGTTTGCGGAAGGGGTTTCAGTCTGTGGGGAAGGTGTTTCAGTGTGTGTGGATGTGTTTCAGTGTGTGGGGAAAGGGTTTCAGTGTGCGGGGATGATTTTCAGTGTGTGGGGAAGGGGTTTCAGTGTGTGGGGATGTGCTTCAGTGAGTGGGGAAGGGTTTTCAGTGTGTGGGGAAGGGTTTCAGAGTGAGAGGAAGTGATTTCAGTGTGTGGGGTTGGGTTTCAGTGTGTGGGGATGGGTTACAAAGTGTGCAGAAGGGGTTTCAGTGTGTGGGGAAGGTGTTTCAGTGCATGGGGATGTGTTTCAGTGTGTGGGGAAGGGGTTCCAGTGTGTGGGGAAGGGGTTTCAGTGTGTGGGTGTGTGGTTTCAGTGTGTGGGGATGGGTTTCAGTGTGTGCAGAAGGGGTTTCAGTGTGTGGGGAAGGTGTTTCAGTATGTGGGGAAGGGGTTTCAGTGTGTGGGGAAGGGGTTTCAGTGTGTAGGGAAGGGGTTTCAGTGTGTGGGGAAGGTGTTTCTGTGTGTGGGGATGAGTTTCAATGTGTGGGGATGTGTTTCATTTTGTGGGGAAAGATTTCAGTGTGTGGGGAAGTTGGTTCTGTGTGTGGGGATGGGTTTCAGTGTGTGGGGATGGGTTTCTGTTTGTGGGGCTGGGTTTCTGTGTGTGCGGAAGGGGTTTTAGTGTGTGGGGAAGGTGTTTCAGTGTGTGGGGATGTGTTTCAGTGTGTGTGGAAGTGGATACAGTGTGTTGGAAAGGGGCTTCAGTGTGTGGGGAGGGGTTTCAGTGTGTGGGGATTGGTTTCAGTGCGTGGGCATGGGTTACAATGTGTGCGGAATGGGTTTCAGAGTGTGGTTAAGGTATTTCAGTGTGTGGGGATGTGTTTCAGTGTTTGGGTAAGGGGTTTCAGTGTGTGGGGAAGGGGTTTCAGTGTGAGGGTGTGGGGTTTCAGTGAGTGGGGATGGGTTTCAGTGTGTGCGGAAGGGGTTTCAGTGTGTGGGGAAGGGTTTGAGTGTGTGTGGAAGGGGTTTCAGTGTGTGGGGAAGGAGTTTCAGTGGGCAGGGAAGGGGTTTCAGTGTGTGGGGAAGTGTTTCAGTGTGTGGGGAAGGGTTACAGTGTGTGGGGACGGTGTTTCAGTGAGTGGGGAATGGGTTTCAGTGTGTGCGGAAGGGGTTTTAGTGTGTGGGGAAGGTGTTTCAGTGTGTGGGGATGTGTTTCAGTGTGTGTGGAAGTGGATACAGTGTGTTGGAAAGGGGCTTCAGTGTGTGGGGAGGGGTTTCAGTGTGTGGGGATTGGTTTCAGTGCGTGGGCATGGGTTACAATGTGTGCGGAATGGGTTTCAGAGTGTGGTTAAGGTATTTCAGTGTGTGGGGATGTGTTTCAGTGTTTGGGTAAGGGGTTTCAGTGTGTGGGGAAGGGGTTTCAGTGTGAGGGTGTGGGGTTTCAGTGAGTGGGGATGGGTTTCAGTGTGTGCGGAAGGGGTTTCAGTGTGTGGGGAAGGGTTTGAGTGTGTGTGGAAGGGGTTTCAATGTGTGGGGAAGGAGTTTCAGTGGGCAGGGAAGGGGTTTCAGTGTGTGGGGAAGTGTTTCAGTGTGTGGGGAAGGGTTACAGTGTGTGGGGACGGTGTTTCAGTGAGTGGGGAATGGGTTTCAGTGTGTGCGGAAGGGTTTCAGTGTTTGCGGAAGGGGTTTCACTGTGTGGGGAAGGGTTTCAGTGTGTGGGGATGGTGTTTCAGTGTGTGCGGAAGGGGTTTCAGTGTGTGGGGAAGGTGTTTCAGTGTATGGGGAAGGTGTTTCAGTGTGTGGGGAAGGGGTTTCAGTGTGTGGAGAACGTGTTTCAGTGTGTGGGGAAAAGTTTCAGTGTGTGGGGAAGGGGTATCAGTGTGTGAGGAAGGTGTTTCAGTGTCTGATGAAGGTATTTCAGTGTGTGGCGAAGGGATTTCAGTGTGTGGGGAAGGTGTTTCAGTGTGTGCAGGAGGTGTTTCAGTGTGTGCGGAAGGGGTTTCAGTGTGTGGGGAAGATGTTTCAGTGTGTGGGGAAGGTGTTTCAGTGTGTGGGGAAGGGGTTTCAGTGTGTGGGGATGGGTTTCAGTGTGTGGGGATGGATTTCAGTGTGTGGGGATGGGTGTCAGTGTGTGAGGAAGGGGTATCAGTATGTGGGGAAGGTGTTTCTGTGTGTGGGGTGGAGTCTCAGTGTGTGGGGAAGGGGGTTCATTGTGTGGTGAAGGGGTTTCAGTGTGTGGGGATGGGTTTCAGTGTGTGGGCATGGACTTCAATGTGTAGGGAAGGGGTTTCAGTGTGTGGGCAAGGTGTTTCAGTGTGTGGGGATGGGTTTCAGTGTGTGGGGAAGGTGTTTAAGTGTGTGGGGAAGGTGTTTCAGTGCGTGGGTATGGGTTACAATGTGTGCGGAATGGGTTTCAGTGTGTGGGGAAGGTATTTCAGTGTGTGGGGATGTGTTTCAGTGTTTGGGTATGGGGTTTCAGTGTGTGGGGAAGGGGTTTCAGTGTGAGGGTGTGGGGTTTCAGTGTGTGGGGATGGGTTTCAGTGTGTGCGGAAGGGGTTTCAGTGTGTGGGGAAGGGTTTGAGTGTGTGTGGAAGGGGTTTCAGTGTGTGGGGAAGGAGTTTCAGTGTGTGTGGAAGGTGTTTCAGCATGTGCGGAAGGGGTTTCAGTATGTGGGGAAGCGGTTTCAGAGTGTGGGGAAGGGTTTCAGTGTGTGGGGAAGGGTTTCAGTGTGTGGGGAAGGTGTTTCAGTGTGTGGGGAAGGGGTTTCAGTGTGTGGTGAAGGGTTTCAGTGTGTGGGGAAGGGGTTTCAGTGTGTGGGGAAGGGGTTTCAGTGTGCAGGGAACGGGTTTCAGTGTGTGGGGAAGTGTTTCAGTGTGTGGGGAAGGGTTACAGTGTGTGGGGACGGTGTTTCAGTGAGTGGGGAATGGGTTTCAGTGTGTGGGGAAGGGATTCAGTGTTTGCGGAATGGGTTTCACTGAGTGGGGAAGGGTTTCAGTGTGTGGAGATGGTGTTTCAGTGTGTGCGGAAGGGGTTTCAGTGTGTGGGGATGGGTTTCAGTGTGTGTGGATGGACTTCAATGTGTGCGGAAGGGGTTTCAGTGTGTGGGCAAGGTGTTTCAGTGTGTGGGGATGGGTTTCAGTGTGTGGGGAAGGTGTTTAAGTGTGTGGGGAAGGTGTTTCAGTGTGTGCGGAAGGGGTTTCAGAGTTTGGGTAATTGTTTCAGTGTGTGGGGAAGGGGTTTCAGTGAGTGGGGAATGTGTTTCAGAGTGTGGGGAAGGGTTTCAGTGTGTGGGGAAGGGGTTTCAGTGTGTGGGGAAGGGGTTTCAGTGTGTGGGGATGTGTTTCAGTGTGTGAGGAAGGGGTGTCAGTGTGTGGGGAAGGGTTTCACTGTGTGCGGAAGTGGTTTCAGTGTGTGGGGAAGGGGTTTCAGTGTGTGGGGAAGGTGTTTCAGTGTGTGCGGAAGGGGTTTCAGTGTGTAGGGAAGAGGTTTCAGTGTGTGGGGAAGGTGTTTCAGTGTATGCGGAAGAGGTTTCAGTGTGTGCGATAAGGGGTTCAGTGTGTGGGGAAGGTGTTTCAGTGTGTGGGGAAGGAGTTTCAGTTTGTGCGGAAGGGGTTTCAGTGTGTGGGGAAGGGGTTTCAGTGTGTGGGGAAGGTGTTTCAGTGTGTGCGGAAGAGGTTTCAGTGTTTGCGATAAGGGTTTCAGTGTGTGGGGAAGGGGTTTCAGTGTGTGGGGAAGGTGTTACAGTGTGTGCGGAAAGGTTTTCAGTTTGTGGGGAAGGGGTTTGCGTGTGTGGGGAAGGGTTTCACTGCGTGCAGAATGGGTTTCAGTGTGTGGGGAAGGAGTTTCAGTGTGTGGGGAAGGTGTTTCAGTGTGTGGGGAAGGGGTTTCAGTGTTTGGGGATTTGTTTCAGTGTGTGCGGGAGGGCTTTCAGTGTGTGGGGATGAGTTTCAGTGTGTGGGGAAGGTGTTTCTGTGTGTGGGGCAGGGCTTCAGTGTGTGCGGAAGGGGTTTCAGTGTGTGGGGAAGGTGTTTTGGTATGTGCGGAAGGGGTTTCAGTGTTGTGGAGAAGGGGTTTCAGTCTGTGGGGAAGGTGTTTCAGTTTGTGCGGAAGGGGTTTCAGTCAGTGCGGAAGGCGTTTCAGTGTGTGGGGAAGTGGTTTATTTGTGTGGGGAAGGGGTTTCAGTGTGTGGGGAATGTGTTTCAGTGTCTTTGGAAGGTTTTCAGTGTGTGGGCAATGTGTTTCAGTGTGTGGTGAATGGGTATCAGTGTTTGGGGAACGGTTTCAGTGTGTGGGGAAGGGGTTTCAGTGTGTGGGAAAGGGGTTTCAGTGTGAGGGGAAGGGTTTCAGTTTTTGGTGAAGGGTTTCAGTGTGTGGGGAAGGGGTATCAGTGTGTGGGGAAGGGGTTTCAGTGTGTGTGGAAGTGTTTCAGTGTGTGGGGAAGGGGTATCAGTGTGTGGGGAAGGGGATTCAGTGTCTGGGGAAGGGTTTCAGTGTGTGGGGATGGGGTTTCAGTGTGTGGGGAAGGGGTTTCAGTGTGTGTGGAAGTGTTTCAGTGTGTGGGGAAGGATTACAGTGTCTGGGGACGGGGTTTCAGTGTGTGGGGAAGGGGTTTCAGTGTGTGGGGAACTCTTTCAGTGTGTGTGGAAGTGGTTTCAGTGTGTGGGGAAGTGTTTCAGTGTGTGGGGAAGGTGTTTCAGTGTGTGGGGATGTGTTTCAGTATGTGGGGAAGGTTTTGACTGAGTGCGGAAGGGGTTTCAGTGTTTGGGGAAGGGGTTTCAGTGTGTGGGGAATGTGTTTCAGTGTGTGGGGATGGGTTTCAGTGTGTGGGGAAGGTGTTTAAGTGTGTGGGGAAGGTGTTTCAGTGCGTGGGTATGGGTTACAATGTGTGCGGAATGGGTTTCAGTGTGTGGGGAAGGTATTTCAGTGTGTGGGGATGTGTTTCAGTGTTTGGGTAAGGGGTTTCAGTGTGTGGGGAAGGGGTTTCAGTGTGAGGGTGTTTGGTTTCAGTGTGTGGGGATGGGTTTCAGTGTGTGCGGAAGGGGTTTCAGTGTGTGGGGAAGGGTTTGAGTGTGTGTGGAAGGGGTTTCAGTGTGTGGGGAAGGAGTTTCAGTGTGTGTGGAAGGTGTTTCAGCATGTGCGGAAGGGGTTTCAGTATGTGGGGAAGCGGTTTCAGAGTGTGGGGAAGGGTTTCAGTGTGTGGGGCAGGGTTTCAGTGTGTGGGGAAGGTGTTTCAGTGTGTGGGGAAGGGGTTTCAGAGTGTGGTGAAGGGTTTCAGTGTGTGCGGAAGGGGTTTCAGTGTGTGGGGAAGGGGTTTCAGTGTGCAGGGAACGGGTTTCAGTGTGTGGGGAAGTGTTTCAGTGTGTGGGGAAGGGTTACAGTGTGTGGGGACGGTGTTTCAGTGAGTGGGGAATGGGTTTCAGTGTGTGGGGAAGGGATTCAGTGTTTGCGGAATGGGTTTCACTGTGTGGGGAAGGGTTTCAGTGTGTGGGGATGGTGTTTCAGTGTGTGCGGAAGGGGTTTCAGTGTGTGGGGATGGGTTTCAGTGTGTGGGGATGGACTTCAATGTGTGCAGAAGGGGTTTCAGTGTGTGGGCAAGGTGTTTCAGTGTGTGGGGATGGGTTTCAGTGTGTGGGGAAGGTGTTTAAGTGTGTGGGGAAGGTGTTTCAGTGTGTGGGGAAGGGGTTTCAGAGTTTGAGTAATTGTTTCAGTGTGTGGGGAAGGGGTTTCAGTGAGTGGGGAATGTGTTTCAGAGTGTGGGGAAGGGTTTCAGTGTGTGGGGAAGGGTTTCAGTGTGTGGGGAAGGGGTTTCAGTGTGTGGGGAAGGGGTTTCAGTGTGTGGGGATGTGTTTCAGTGTGTGAGGAAGGGGTTTCAGTGTGTGGGGAAGGGTTTCACTGTGTGCGGAAGTGGTTTCAGTGTGTGGGGAAGGGGTTTCAGTGTGTGGGGAAGGTGTTTCAGTGTGTGCGGAAGGGGTTTCAGTGTGTGGGGAAGAGGTTTCAGTGTGTGGGGAAGGTGTTTCAGTGTGTGCGGAAGAGGTTTCAGTGTGTGCGATAAGGGGTTCAGTGTGTGGGGAAGGGGTTTCAGTGTGTGTGGAAGGAGTTTCAGTTTGTGCAGAAGGGGTTTCAGTGTGTGGGGAAGGGGTTTCAGTGTGTGCGGAAGGTGTTTCAGTGTGTGGGGAAAGGGTTTCAGTGTGTGGGGATTGTGTTTCAGTGTTTGCGGAAGGGGTTTCAGTCTGTGGGGAAGGTGTTTCAGTGTGTGTGGATGTGTTTCAGTGTGTGGGGAAAGGGTTTCAGTGTGCGGGGATGATTTTCAGTGTGTGGGGAAGGGGTTTCAGTGTGTGGGGATGTGCTTCAGTGAGTGGGGAAGGGTTTTCAGTGTGTGGGGAAGGGTTTCAGAGTGAAAGGAAGTGATTTCAGTGTGTGGGGTTGGGTTTCAGTGTGTGGGGATGGGTTACAAAGTGTGCAGAAGGGGTTTCAGTGTGTGGGGAAGGTGTTTCAGTGTATGGGGATGTGTTTCAGTGTGTGGGGAAGGGGTTCCAGTGTGTGGGGAAGGGGTTTCAGTGTGTGGGTGTGTGGTTTCAGTGTGTGGGGATGGGTTTCAGTGTGTGCAGAAGGGGTTTCAGTGTGTGGGGAAGGTGTTTCAGTATGTGGGGAAGGGGTTTCAGTGTGTGGGGAAGGGGTTTCAGTGTGTGGGGAAGGTGTTTCAGTGTGTAGGGAAGGGGTTTCAGTGTGTGGGGAAGGTGTTTCTGTGTGTGGGGATGAGTTTCAATGTGTGGGGATGTGTTTCATTTTGTGGGGAAAGATTTCAGTGTGTGGGGAAGTTGGTTCAGTGTGTGGGGATGGGTTTCAGTGTGTGGGGATGGGTTTCTGTGTGTGGGGCTGGGTTTCTGTGTGTGCGGAAGGGGTTTTAGTGTGTGGGGAAGGTGTTTCAGTGTGTGGGGATGTGTTTCAGTGTGTGTGGAAGTGGATACAGTGTGTTGGGAAGGGGCTTCAGTGTGTGGGGAGGGGTTTCAGTGTGTGGGGATTGGTTTCAGTGCGTGGGCATGGGTTACAATGTGTGCGGAATGGGTTTCAGAGTGTGGTTAAGGTATTTCAGTGTGTGGGGATGTGTTTCAGTGTTTGGGTAAGGGGTTTCAGTGTGTGGGGAAGGGGTTTCAGTGTGAGGGTGTGGGGTTTCAGTGAGTGGGGATGGGTTTCAGTGTGTGCGGAAGGGGTTTCAGTGTGTGGGGAAGGGTTTGAGTGTGTGTGGAAGGGGTTTCAGTGTGTGGGGAAGGAGTTTCAGTGGGCAGGGAAGGGGTTTCAGTGTGTGGGGAAGTGTTTCAGTGTGTGGGGAAGGGTTACAGTGTGTGGGGACGGTGTTTCAGTGAGTGGGGAATGGGTTTCAGTGTGTGCGGAAGGGTTTCAGTGTTTGCGGAAGGGGTTTCACTGTGTGGGGAAGGGTTTCAGTGTGTGGGGATGGTGTTTCAGTGTGTGCGGAAGGGTTTTCAGTGTGTGGGGAAGGGGTTTGCGTGTGTGGGGAAGGGTTTCACTGCGTGCAGAATGGGTTTCAGTGTGTGGGGAAGGAGTTTCAGTGTGTGGGGAAGGTGTTTCAGTGTGTGGGGAAGGGGTTTCAGTGTTTGGGGATTTGTTTCAGTGTGTGCGGGAGGGCTTTCAGTGTGTGGGGATGAGTTTCAGTGTGTGGGGAAGGTGTTTCTGTGTGTGGGGCAGGGCTTCAGTGTGTGCGGAAGGGGTTTCAGTGTGTGGGGAAGGTGTTTTGGTATGTGCGGAAGGGGTTTCAGTGTTGTGGGGTAGGGGTTTCAGTCTGTGGGGAAGGTGTTTCAGTTTGTGCGGAAGGGGTTTCAGTCAGAGCGGAAGGCGTTTCAGTGTGTGGGGAAGTGGTTTATTTGTGTGGGGAAGGGGTTTCAGTGTGTGGGGAATGTGTTTCAGTGTCTTTGGAAGGTTTTCAGTGTGTGGGCAATGTGTTTCAGTGTGTGGTGAATGGGTATCAGTGTTTGGGGAACGGTTTCAGTGTGTGGGGAAGGGGTTTCAGTGTGTGGGAAAGGGGTTTCAGTGTGAGGGGAAGGGTTTCAGTTTTTGGTGAAGGGTTTCAGTGTGTGGGGAAGGGGTATCAGTGTGTGAGGAAGGGGATTCAGTGTCTGGGGAAGGGTTTCAGTGTGTGGGGATGGGGTTTCAGTGTGTGGGGAAGGGGTTTCAGTGTGTGGGGAAGTGTTTCAGTGTGTGGGGAAGGATTACAGTGTCTGGGGACGGGGTTTCAGTGTGTGGGGAAGGGGTTTCAGTGTGTGGGGAACTCTTTCAGTGTGTGTGGAAGTGGTTTCAGTGTGTGGGGAAGGGTTTCAGTGTGTGGGGAAGGTGTTTCAGTGTGTGGGGATGTGTTTCAGTATGTGGGGAAGGGTTTCAGTGTGTGGGGAAGGTGTTTAAGTGTGTGGGGAAGGTGTTTCAGTGCGTGGGTATGGGTTACAATGTGTGCGGAATGGGTTTCAGTGTGTGGGGAAGGTATTTCAGTGTGTGGGGATGTGTTTCAGTGTTTGGGTAAGGGGTTTCAGTGTGTGGGGAAGGGGTTTCAGTGTGAGGGTGTGGGGTTTCAGTGTGTGGGGATGGGTTTCAGTGTGTGCGGAAGGGGTTTCAGTGTGTGGGGAAGGGTTTGAGTGTGTGTGGAAGGGGTTTCAGTGTGTGGGGAAGGAGTTTCAGTGTGTGTGGAAGGTGTTTCAGCATGTGCGGAAGGGGTTTCAGTATGTGGGGAAGCGGTTTCAGAGTGTGGGGAAGGGTTTCAGTGTGTGGGGCAGGGTTTCAGTGTGTGGGGAAGGTGTTTCAGTGTGTGGGGAAGGGGTTTCAGTGTGTGGTGAAGGGTTTCAGTGTGTGGGGAAGGGGTTTCAGTGTGTGGGGAAGGGGTTTCAGTGTGCAGGGAACGGGTTTCAGTGTGTGGGGAAGTGTTTCAGTGTGTGGGGAAGGGTTACAGTGTGTGGGGACGGTGTTTCAGTGAGTGGGGAATGGGTTTCAGTGTGTGGGGAAGGGATTCAGTGTTTGCGGAATGGGTTTCACTGTGTGGGGAAGGGTTTCAGTGTGTGGGGATGGTGTTTCAGTGTGTGCGGAAGGGGTTTCAGTGTGTGGGGATGGGTTTCAGTGTGTGGGGATGGACTTCAATGTGTGCAGAAGGGGTTTCAGTGTGTGGGCAAGGTGTTTCAGTGTGTGGGGATGGGTTTCAGTGTGTGGGGAAGGTGTTTAAGTGTGTGGGGAAGGTGTTTCAGTGTGTGGGGAAGGGGTTTCAGAGTTTGAGTAATTGTTTCAGTGTGTGGGGAAGGGGTTTCAGTGAGTGGGGAATGTGTTTCAGAGTGTGGGGAAGGGTTTCAGTGTGTGGGGAAGGGTTTCACTGTGTGGGGAAGGGGTTTCAGTGTGTGGGGAAGGGGGTTCAGTGTGTGGGGATGTGTTTCAGTGTGTGAGGAAGGGGTTTCAGTGTGTGGGGAAGGGTTTCACTGTGTGCGGAAGTGGTTTCAGTGTGTGGGGAAGGGGTTTCAGTGTGTGGGGAAGGTGTTTCAGTGTGTGCGGAAGGGGTTTCAGTGTGTGGGGAAGAGGTTTCAGTGTGTGGGGAAGGTGTTTCAGTGTGTGCGGAAGAGGTTTCAGTGTGTGCGATAAGGGGTTCAGTGTGTGGGGAAGGGGTTTCAGTGTGTGGGGAAGGAGTTTCAGTTTGTGCAGAAGGGGTTTCAGTGTGTGGGGAAGGGGTTTCAGTGTGTGCGGAAGGTGTTTCAGTGTGTGGGGAAAGGGTTTCAGTGTGTGGGGATTGTGTTTCAGTGTTTGCGGAAGGTGTTTCAGTCTGTGGGGAAGGTGTTTCAGTGTGTGTGGATGTGTTTCAGTGTGTGGGGAAATGGTTTCAGTGTGCGGGGATGATTTTCAGTGTGTGGGGAAGGGGTTTCAGTGTGTGGGGATGTGCTTCAGTGAGTGGGGAAGGGTTTTCAGTGTGTGGGGAAGGGTTTCAGAGTGAGAGGAAGTGATTTCAGTGTGTGGGGTTGGGTTTCAGTGTGTGGGGATGGGTTACAATGTGTGCAGAAGGGGTTTCAGTGTGTGGGGAAGGTGTTTCAGTGTATGGGGATGTGTTTCAGTGTGTGGGGAAGGGGTTCCAGTGTGTGGGGAAGGGGTTTCAGTGTGTGGGTGTGTGGTTTCAGTGTGTGGGGATGGGTTTCAGTGTGTGCAGAAGGGGTTTCAGTGTGTGGGGAAGGTGTTTCAGTATGTGGGGAAGGGGTTTCAGTGTGTGGGGAAGGGGTTTCAGTGTGTGGGGAAGGTGTTTCAGTGTGTAGGGAAGGGGTTTCAGTGTGTGGGGAAGGTGTTTCTGTGTGTGGGGATGAGTTTCAATGTGTGGGGATGTGTTTCATTTTGTGGGGAAAGATTTCAGTGTGTGGGGAAGTTGGTTCAGTGTGTGGGGATGGGTTTCAGTGTGTGGGGATGGGTTTCTGTGTGTGGGGCTGGGTTTCTGTGTGTGCGGAAGGGGTTTTAGTGTGTGGGGAAGGTGTTTCAGTGTGTGGGGATGTGTTTCAGTGTGTGTGGAAGTGGATACAGTGTGTTGGGAAGGGGCTTCAGTGTGTGGGGAGGGGTTTCAGTGTGTGGGGATTGGTTTCAGTGCGTGGGCATGGGTTACAATGTGTGCGGAATGGGTTTCAGAGTGTGGTTAAGGTATTTCAGTGTGTGGGGATGTGTTTCAGTGTTTGGGTAAGGGGTTTCAGTGTGTGGGGAAGGGGTTTCAGTGTGAGGGTGTGGGGTTTCAGTGAGTGGGGATGGGTTTCAGTGTGTGCGGAAGGGGTTTCAGTGTGTGGGGAAGGGTTTGAGTGTGTGTGGAAGGGGTTTCAGTGTGTGGGGAAGGAGTTTCAGTGGGCAGGGAAGGGGTTTCAGTGTGTGGGGAAGTGTTTCAGTGTGTGGGGAAGGGTTACAGTGTGTGGGGACGGTGTTTCAGTGAGTGGGGAATGGGTTTCAGTGTGTGGGGGAGGGTTTCAGTGTTTGCGGAAGGGGTTTCACTGTGTGGGGAAGGGTTTCAGTGTGTGGGGATGGTGTTTCAGTGTGTGCGGAAGGGGTTTCAGTGTGTGGGGAAGGTGTTTCAGTGTATGGGGAAGGTGTTTCAGTGTGTGGGGAAGGGGTTTCAGTGTGTGGAGAACGTGTTTCAGTGTGTGGGGAAAAGTTTCAGTGTGTGGGGAAGGGGTATCAGTGTGTGAGGAAGGTGTTTCAGTGTCTGATGAAGGTATTTCAGTGTGTGGGGAAGGGATTTCAGTGTGTGGGGAAGGTGTTTCAGTGTGTGCAGGAGGTGTTTCAGTGTGTGCGGAAGGGGTTTCAGTGTGTGGGGAAGATGTTTCAGTGTGTGGGGAAGGTGTTTCAGTGTGTGGGGAAGGGGTTTCAGTGTGTGGGGATGGGTTTCAGTGTGTGGGGATGGATTTCAGTGTGTGGGGATGGGTGTCAGTGTGTGAGGAAGGGGTATCAGTATGTGGGGAAGGTGTTTCTGTGTGTGGGGTGGAGTTTCAGTGTGTGGGGAAGGGGGTTCATTGTGTGGTGAAGGGGTTTCAGTGTGTGGGGATGGGTTTCAGTGTGTGGGCATGGACTTCAATGTGTAGGGAAGGGGTTTCAGTGTGTGGGCAAGGTGTTTCAGTGTGTGGGGATGGGTTTCAGTGTGTGGGGAAGGTGTTTAAGTGTGTGGGGAAGGTGTTTCAGTGCGTGGGTATGGGTTACAATGTGTGCGGAATGGGTTTCAGTGTGTGGGGAAGGTATTTCAGTGTGTGGGGATGTGTTTCAGTGTTTGGGTAAGGGGTTTCAGTGTGTGGGGAAGGGGTTTCAGTGTGAGGGTGTGGGGTTTCAGTGTGTGGGGATGGGTTTCAGTGTGTGCGGAAGGGGTTTCAGTGTGTGGGGAAGGGTTTGAGTGTGTGTGGAAGGGGTTTCAGTGTGTGGGGAAGGAGTTTCAGTGTGTGTGGAAGGTGTTTCAGCATGTGCGGAAGGGGTTTCAGTATGTGGGGAAGCGGTTTCAGAGTGTGGGGAAGGGTTTCAGTGTGTGGGGAAGGGTTTCAGTGTGTGGGGAAGGTGTTTCAGTGTGTGGGGAAGGGGTTTCAGTGTGTGGTGAAGGGTTTCAGTGTGTGGGGAAGGGGTTTCAGTGTGTGGGGAAGGGGTTTCAGTGTGCAGGGAACGGGTTTCAGTGTGTGGGGAAGTGTTTCAGTGTGTGGGGAAGGGTTACAGTGTGTGGGGACGGTGTTTCAGTGAGTGGGGAATGGGTTTCAGTGTGTGGGGAAGGGATTCAGTGTTTGCGGAATGGGTTTCACTGTGTGGGGAAGGGTTTCAGTGTGTGGGGATGGTGTTTCAGTGTGTGCGGAAGGGGTTTCAGTGTGTGGGGATGGGTTTCAGTGTGTGTGGATGGACTTCAATGTGTGCGGAAGGGGTTTCAGTGTGTGGGCAAGGTGTTTCAGTGTGTGGGGATGGGTTTCAGTGTGTGGGGAAGGTGTTTAAGTGTGTGGGGAAGGTGTTTCAGTGTGTGGGGAAGGGGTTTCAGAGTTTGGGTAATTGTTTCAGTGTGTGGGGAAGGGGTTTCAGTGAGTGGGGAATGTGTTTCAGAGTGTGGGGAAGGGTTTCAGTGTGTGGGGAAGGGGTTTCAGTGTGTGGGGAAGGGGTTTCAGTGTGTGGGGAAGGGGTTTCAGTGTGTGGGGATGTGTTTCAGTGTGTGAGGAAGGGGTTTCAGTGTGTGGGGAAGGGTTTCACTGTGTGCGGAAGTGTTTTCAGTGTGTGGGGAAGGGGTTTCAGTGTGTGGGGAAGGTGTTTCAGTGTGTGGGGAAGGTGTTTCAGTGTGTGCGGAAGAGGTTTCAGTGTGTGCGATAAGGGGTTCAGTGTGTGGGGAAGGGGTTTCAGTGTGTGGGGAAGGAGTTTCAGTTTGTGCGGAAGGGGTTTCAGTGTGTGGGGAAGGGGTTTCAGTGTGTGGGGAAGGTGTTTCAGTGTGTGCGGAAGAGGTTTCACTGTTTGCGATAAGGGTTTCAGTGTGTGGGGAAGGGGTTTCAGTGTGTGGGGAAGGTGTTACAGTGTGTGCGGAAGGGTTTTCAGTGTGTGGGGAAGGGGTTTGCGTGTGTGGGGAAGGGTTTCACTGCGTGCAGAATGGGTCTCAGTGTGTGGGGAAGGAGTTTCAGTGTGTGGGGAAGGTGTTTCAGTGTGTGGGGAAGGGGTTTCAGTGTTTGGGGATTTGTTTCAGTGTGTGCGGGAGGGCTTTCAGTGTGTGGGGATGAGTTTCAGTGTGTGGGGAAGGTGTTTCTGTGTGTGGGGCAGGGCTTCAGTGTGTGCGGAAGGGGTTTCAGTGTGTGGGGAAGGTGTTTCGGTATGTGCGGAAGGGGTTTCAGTGTTGTGGGGAAGGGGTTTCAGTCTGTGGGGAAGGTGTTTCAGTGTGTGCGGAAGGGGTTTCAGTCAGAGCGGAAGGCGTTTCAGTGTGTGGGGAAGTGGTTTATTTGTGTGGGGAAGGGGTTTCAGTGTGTGGGGAACTCTTTCAGTGTGTGTGGAAGTGGTTTCAGTGTGTGGGGAAGGTGTTTCAGTGTGTGGGGATGTGTTTCAGTATGTGGGGAAGGGTTTGACTGAGTGCGGAAGGGGTTTCAGTGTTTGGGGAAGGGGTTTCAGTGTGTGGGGAATGTGTTTCAGTGTGTGGGGATGGGTTTCAGTGTGTGGGGAAGGTGTTTAAGTGTGTGGGGAAGGTGTTTCAGTGCGTGGGTATGGGTTACAATGTGTGTGGAATGGGTTTCAGTGTGTGGGGAAGGTATTTCAGTGTGTGGGGATGTGTTTCAGTGTTTGGGTAAGGGGTTTCAGTGTGTGGGGAAGGGGTTTCAGTGTGAGGGTGTGGGGTTTCAGTGTGTGGGGATGGGTTTCAGTGTGTGCGGAAGGGGTTTCAGTGTGTGGGGAAGGGTTTGAGTGTGTGTGGAAGGGGTTTCAGTGTGTGGGGAAGGAGTTTCAGTGTGTGTGGAAGGTGTTTCAGCATGTGCGGAAGGGGTTTCAGTATGTGGGGAAGCGGTTTCAGAGTGTGGGGAAGGGTTTCAGTGTGTGGGGAAGGGTTTCAGTGTGTGGGGAAGGTGTTTCAGTGTGTGGGGAAGGGGTTTCAGTGTGTGGTGAAGGGATTCAGTGTGTGGGGAAGGGGTTTCAGTGTGTGGGGAAGGGGTTTCAGTGTGCAGGGAACGGGTTTCAGTGTGTGGGGAAGTGTTTCAGTGTGTGGGGAAGGGTTACAGTGTGTGGGGACGGTGTTTCAGTGAGTGGGGAATGGGTTTCAGTGTGTGGGGAAGGGATTCAGTGTTTGCGGAATGGGTTTCACTGTGTGGGGAAGGGTTTCAGTGTGTGGGGATGGTGTTTCAGTAAGTGCGGAAGGGGTTTCAGTGTGTGGGGATGGGTTTCAGTGTGTGGGGATGGACTTCAATGTGTGCAGAAGGGGTTTCAGTGTGTGGGCAAGGTGTTTCAGTGTGTGGGGATGGGTTTCAGTGTGTGGGGAAGGTGTTTAAGTGTGTGGGGAAGGTGTTTCAGTGTGTGGGGAAGGGGTTTCAGAGTTTGGCTAATTTTTTCAGTGTGTGGGTAAGGGGTTTCAGTGAGTGGGGAATGTGTTTCAGAGTGTGGGGAAGGGTTTCAGTGTGTGGGGAAGGGGTTTCAGTGTGTGGGGAAGGGGTTTCAGTGTGTGGGGAAGGGGTTTCAGTGTGTGGGGATGTGTTTCAGTGTGTGAGGAAGGGGTTTCAGTGTGTGGGGAAGGGTTTCACTGTGTGCGGAAGTGGTTTCAGTGTGTGGGGAAGGGGTTTCAGTGTGTGGGGAAGGTGTTTCAGTGTGTGCGGAAGGGGTTTCAGTGTGTGGGGAAGAGGTTTCAGTGTGTGGGGAAGGTGTTTCAGTGTGTGCGGAAGAGGTTTCAGTGTGTGCGATAAGGGGTTCAGTGTGTGGGGAAGGGGTTTCAGTGTGTGGGGAAGGAGTTTCAGTTTGTGCAGAAGGGGTTTCAGTGTGTGGGGAAGGGGTTTCAGTGTGTGGGGAAGGTGTTTCAGTGTGTGCGGAAGCGGTTTCAGTGTTTGCGATAAGGGTTTCAGTGTGTGGGGAAGGGGTTTCAGTGTGTGGGGAAGGTGTTACAGTGTGTGCGGAAGGGTTTTCAGTGTGTGGGGAAGGGGTTTGCGTGTGTGGGGAAGTGTTTCACTGCGTGCAGAATGGGTTTCAGTGTGTGGGGAAGGAGTTTCAGTGTGTGGGGAAGGTGTTTCAGTGTGTGGGGAAGGGGTTTCAGTGTTTGGGGATTTGTTTCAGTGTGTGCGGGAGGGCTTTCAGTGTGTTGGGATGAGTTTCAGTGTGTGGGGAAGGTGTTTCTGTGTGTGGGGCAGGGCTTCAGTGTGTGCGGAAGGGGTTTCAGTGTGTGTGGAAGGTGTTTCGGTATGTGCGGAAGGGGTTTCAGTGTTGTGGGGAAGGGGTTTCAGTGTGTGGGGAAGGTGTTTCAGTGTGTGCGGAAGGGGTTTCAGTCAGAGCGGAAGGCGTTTCAGTGTGTGGGGAAGTGGTTTATTTGTGTGGGGAAGGGGTTTCAGTGTGTGGGAAATGTGTTTCAGTGTCTTTGGAAGGTTTTCAGTGTGTGGGCAATGTGTTTCAGTGTGTGGTGAATGGGTATCAGTGTTTGGGGAACGGTTTCAGTGTGTGGGGAAGGGGTTTCAGTGTGTGGGAAAGGGGTTTCAGTGTGAGGGGAAGGGTTTCAGTTTTTGGTGAAGGGTTTCAGTGTGTGGGGAAGGGGTATCAGTGTGTGAGGAAGGGGATTCAGTGTCTGGGGAAGGGTTTCAGTGTGTGGGGATGGGGTTTCAGTGTGTGGGGAAGGGGTTTCAGTGTGTGGGGAAGTGTTTCAGTGTGTGGGGAATGTTTACAGTGTCTGGCGACGGGGTTTCAGTGTGTGGGGAAGGGGTTTCAGTGTGTGGGGAACTCTTTCAGTGTGTGCGGAAGTGGTTTCAGTGTGTGGGGAAGGGTTTCAGTGTGTGGGGAAGGTGTTTCAGTGTGTGGGGATGTGTTTCAGTATGTGGGGAAGGGTTTGACTGAGTGCGGAAGGGGTTTCAGTGTTTGGGGAAGGGGTTTCAGTGTGTGGGGAATGTGTTTCAGTGTGTGGGGATGTGTTTCAGTGTGTGGGGAAGGCGTTTCAGTGTGTGGGGATGTGTTTCAGTGTGTGGGGAAGGGGTTTCAGTGTGTGGGGAAGGTGTTTCAGTGTGTGGGGAAGGGGTTTCAGTGTGTGGGGAAGAGTTTCACTGTGTTTGGAAGGGGTTTCAGTGTGTGCGGAAGGTGTTTCAGTGTGTGGGGCAGGGGATTCTGTGTGTGGGGAAGGTGTTTCATTGTGTGGGGAAGGTGTTTCAGTGTATGGGGAAGGTGTTTCAGTGAGTGGGGATGGGGTTTCAGTGTGTGGTGAACGTGTTTCTGTGTGTGGGGAACGGTTTCAGTGTGTGGGGAAGGGGTATCAGTGTGTGAGGAAGGTGTTTCAGTGTCTGGAGAAGGTATTTCAGTGTGTGGGGAAGGGATTTCAGTGTGTGGGTAAGTTGTTTCAGTGTGTGCGGGAGGTGTTTCAGTGTGTGGGGAAAGGGTTTCAGTGTGTGGGGAAGATGTTGCAGTGTGTGGGTATGGGTTTCAATGTGTGGGGATGGGTTTCAGTGTGTGGGGATGGGTGTCAGTTTGTGCGGAAGTGGTATCAGTATGTGGGGAATGTGTTTCTGTGTGTGGGGTGGTGTTTCAGTGTGTGGGGAAGGGGTTTCAGTGTGTGGGGAAGGGGTTTCAGTGTGTGGGGATGGGTTTCAGTGTGTGGGGATGGACTTCTGTGCGTGAAAAAGTGTTTCAGTTTGTGGGCAAGGTGTTTCAGTGTGTGGGGAAGGGTTTCAATGTGTGGGGAAGGAGGTTAAGTGTGTGGGGAAGGTGTTTCAGTGTGTGGGGAAGGGGTTTCAGAGTTTGGGTAATTGTTTCAGTGTGTGGGGAAGGGGTTTCAGTGAGTGGGGAAGGTGTTTCAGAGTGTGGGGAAGGGTTTCAGTGTGTGGGGAAGGGTTTTGAGTTTGTGGGGAAGGGGTTTCAGTGTGTGGGGAAGGGGTTTCAGTGTGTGGGATGTGTTTCAGTGTGTGAGAAAGGGGTTTCAGTGTGAGGGGAAGGGTTTCACTGTGTGCGGAAGTGGTTTCAGTGTGTGGGGAAGGGGTTTCAGTGTGTGGGGAAGGTGTTTCAGTGTGTGCGGAAGGGGTTTCAGTGTGAGGGGAAGGGGTTTCAGTGTGTGGGGAAGGTGTTTCAGTGTGTGCGGAAGAGGTTTCAGTGCGTGCAATAAGGGTTTCAGTGTGTGGGGAAGGGGTTTCAGTGTGTGGGGAACGTGTTACAGTGCGTGCGGAAGGGTTTTCAGTGTGTGGGGACGGGGTTTCAGTGTGTGGGGAAGGGGTTTCAGTGTGTGGGGAACTGTTTCAGTGTGTGCGGAAGTGGTTTCAGTGTGTGGGGAAGGGTTTCAGTGTGTGGGGAAGGTGTTTCAGTGTGTGGGGATGTGTTTCAGTGTGTGGGGAAGGGGTTTGACTGAGTGCGGAAGGGGTTTCAGTTTTTGGGGAAGGGGTTTCAGTATGTGGGGAAGGTGTTTCAGTGTTTGCGGAAGGGGTTTCACTGTGTGGGGAAGGGTTTCAGTGTGTGGGGATGGTGTTTCAGTGTGTGCGGAAGGGGTTTCAGTGTGTGGGGAAGGTGTTTCAGTGTATGGGGAAGGTGTTTCAGTGTGTGGGGAAGGGGTTTCAGTGTGTGGAGAACGTGTTTCAGTGTGTGGGGAAAAGTTTCAGTGTGTGGGGAAGGGGTATCAGTGTGTGAGGAAGGTGTTTCAGTGTCTGATGAAGGTATTTCAGTGTGTGGGGAAGGGATTTCAGTGTGTGGGGAAGGTGTTTCAGTGTGTGCAGGAGGTGTTTCAGTGTGTGCGGAAGGGGTTTCAGTGTGTGGGGAAGATGTTTCAGTGTGTGGGGAAGGTGTTTCAGTGTGTGGGGAAGGGGTTTCAGTGTGTGGGGATGGGTTTCAGTGTGTGGGGATGGATTTCAGTGTGTGGGGATGGGTGTCAGTGTGTGAGGAAGGGGTATCAGTATGTGGGGAAGGTGTTTCTGTGTGTGGGGTGGAGTTTCAGTGTGTGGGGAAGGGGGTTCATTGTGTGGTGAAGGGTTTCAGTGTGTGGGGATGGGTTTCAGTGTGTGGGCATGGACTTCAATGTGTAGGGAAGGGGTTTCAGTGTGTGGGCAAGGTGTTTCAGTGTGTGGGGATGGGTTTCAGTGTGTGGGGAAGGTGTTTAAGTGTGTGGGGAAGGTGTTTCAGTGCGTGGGTATGGGTTACAATGTGTGCGGAATGGGTTTCAGTGTGTGGGGAAGGTATTTCAGTGTGTGGGGATGTGTTTCAGTGTTTGGGTAAGGGGTTTCAGTGTGTGGGGAAGGGGTTTCAGTGTGAGGGTGTGGGGTTTCAGTGTGTGGGGATGGGTTTCAGTGTGTGCGGAAGGGGTTTCAGTGTGTGGGGATGGGTTTGAGTGTGTGTGGAAGGGGTTTCAGTGTGTGGGGAAGGAGTTTCAGTGTGTGTGGAAGGTGTTTCAGCATGTGCGGAAGGGGTTTCAGTATGTGGGGAAGCGGTTTCAGAGTGTGGGGAAGGGTTTCAGTGTGTGGGGAAGGGTTTCAGTGTGTGGGGAAGGTGTTTCAGTGTGTGGGGAAGGGGTTTCAGTGTGTGGTGAAGGGTTTCAGTGTGTGGGGAAGGGGTTTCAGTGTGTGGGGAAGGGGTTTCAGTGTGCAGGGAACGGGTTTCAGTGTGTGGGGAAGTGTTTCAGTGTGTGGGGAAGGGTTACAGTGTGTGGGGACGGTGTTTCAGTGAGTGGGGAATGGGTTTCAGTGTGTGGGGAAGGGATTCAGTGTTTGCGGAATGGGTTTCACTGTGTGGGGAAGGGTTTCAGTGTGTGGGGATGGTGTTTCAGTGTGTGCGGAAGGGGTTTCAGTGTGTGGGGATGGGTTTCAGTGTGTGTGGATGGACTTCAATGTGTGCGGAAGGGGTTTCAGTGTGTGGGCAAGGTGTTTCAGTGTGTGGGGATGGGTTTCAGTGTGTGGGGAAGGTGTTTAAGTGTGTGGGGAAGGTGTTTCAGTGTGTGGGGAAGGGGTTTCAGAGTTTGGGTAATTGTTTCAGTGTGTGGGGAAGGGGTTTCAGTGAGTGGGGAATGTGTTTCAGAGTGTGGGGAAGGGTTTCAGTGTGTGGGGAAGGGGTTTCAGTGTGTGGGGAAGGGGTTTCAGTGTGTGGGGAAGGGGTTTCAGTGTGTGGGGATGTGTTTCAGTGTGTGAGGAAGGGGTTTCAGTGTGTGGGGAAGGGTTTCACTGTGTGCGGAAGTGGTTTCAGTGTGTGGGGAAGGGGTTTCAGTGTGTGGGGAAGGTGTTTCAGTTTGTGCGGAAGGGGTTTCAGTGTGTAGGGAAGAGGTTTCAGTGTGTGGGGAAGGTGTTTCAGTGTGTGCGGAAGAGGTTTCAGTGTGTGCGATAAGGGGTTCAGTGTGTGGGGAAGGGGTTTCAGTGTGTGGGGAAGGAGTTTCAGTTTGTGCGGAAGGGGTTTCAGTGTGTGGGGAAGGGGTTTCAGTGTGTGGGGAAGGTGTTTCAGTGTGTGCGGAAGAGGTTTCAGTGTTTGCGATAAGGGTTTCAGTGTGTGGGGAAGGGGTTTCAGTGTGTGGGGAAGGTTTTACAGTGTGTGCGGAAGGGTTTTCAGTGTGTGGGGAAGGGGTTTGCGTGTGTGGGGAAGGGTTTCACTGCGTGCAGAATGGGTTTCAGTGTGTGGGGAAGGAGTTTCAGTGTGTGGGGAAGGTGTTTCAGTGTGTGGGGAAGGGGTTTCAGTGTTTGGGGATTTGTTTCAGTGTGTGCGGGAGGGCTTTCAGTGTGTGGGGATGAGTTTCAGTGTGTGGGGAAGGTGTTTCTGTGTGTGGGGCAGGGCTTCAGTGTGTGCGGAAGGGGTTTCAGTGTGTGGGGAAGGTGTTTCGGTATGTGCGGAAGGGGTTTCAGTGTTGTGGGGAAGGGGTTTCAGTCTGTGGGGAAGGTGTTTCAGTGTGAGCGGAAGGGGTTTCAGTCAGAGCGGAAGGCGTTTCAGTGTGTGGGGAAGTGGTTTATTTGTGTGGGGAAGGGGTTTCAGTGTGTGGGGAATGTGTTTCAGTGTCTTTGGAAGGTTTTCAGTGTGTGGGCAATGTGTTTCAGTGTGTGGTGAATGGGTATCAGTGTTTGGGGAACGGTTTCAGTGTGTGGGGAAGGGGTTTCAGTGTGTGGGAAAGGGGTTTCAGTGTGAGGGGAAGGGTTTCAGTTTTTGGTGAAGGGTTTCAGTGTGTGGGGAAGGGGTATCAGTGTGTGAGGAAGGGGATTCAGTGTCTGGGGAAGGGTTTCAGTGTGTGGGGATGGGGTTTCAGTGTGTGGGGAAGGGGTTTCAGTGTGTGGGGAAGTGTTTCAGTGTGTGGGGAAGGATTACAGTGTCTGGGGACGGGGTTTCAGTGTGTGGGGAAGGGGTTTCAGTGTGTGGGGAACTCTTTCAGTGTGTGTGGAAGTGGTTTCAGTGTGTGGGGAAGGGTTTCAGTGTGTGGGGAAGGTGTTTCAGTGTGTGGGGATGTGTTTCAGTATGTGGGGAAGGGTTTGACTGAGTGCGGAAGGGGTTTCAGTGTTTGGGGAAGGGGTTTCAGTGTGTGGGGAATGTGTTTCAGTGTGTGGGGATGGGTTTCAGTGTGTGGGGAAGGTGTTTAAGTGTGTGGGGAAGGTGTTTCAGTGCGTGGGTATGGGTTACAATGTGTGTGGAAGGGGTTTCAGTGTGCAGGGAACGGGTTTCAGTGTGTGGGGAAGTGTTTCAGTGTGTGGGGAAGGGTTACAGTGTGTGGGGATGTGTTTCAGTGTTTGGGTAAGGGGTTTCAGTGTGTGGGGAAGGGGTTTCAGTGTGAGGGTGTGGGGTTTCAGAGTGTGGGGATGGGTTTCAGTGTGTGCGGAAGGGGTTTCAGTGTGTGGGGAAGGGTTTGAGTGTGTGTGGAAGGGGTTTCAGTGTGTGGGGAAGGAGTTTCAGTGTGTGTGGAAGGTGTTTCAGCATGTGCGGAAGGGGTTTCAGTATGTGGGGAAGCGGTTTCAGAGTGTGGGGAAGGGTTTCAGTGTGTGGGGAAGGGTTTCAGTGTGTGGGGAAGGTGTTTCAGTGTGTGGGGAAGGGGTTTCAGTGTGTGGTGAAGGGTTTCAGTGTGTGGGGAAGGGGTTTCAGTGTGTGGGGAAGGGGTTTCAGTGTGCAGGGAACGGGTTTCAGTGTGTGGGGAAGTGTTTCAGTGTGTGGGGAAGGGTTACAGTGTGTGGGGACGGTGTTTCAGTGAGTGGGGAATGGGTTTCAGTGTGTGGGGAAGGGATTCAGTGTTTGCGGAATGGGTTTCACTGTGTGGGGAAGGGTTTCAGTGTGTGGGGATGGTGTTTCAGTGTGTGCGGAAGGGGTTTCAGTGTGTGGGGATGGGTTTCAGTGTGTGGGGATGGACTTCAATGTGTGCAGAAGGGGTTTCAGTGTGTGGGCAAGGTGTTTCAGTGTGTGGGGATGGGTTTCAGTGTGTGGGGAAGGTGTTTAAGTGTGTGGGGAAGGTGTTTCAGTGTGTGGGGAAGGGGTTTCAGAGTTTGGCTAATTTTTTCAGTGTGTGGGGAAGGGGTTTCAGTGAGTGGGGAATGTGTTTCAGAGTGTGGGGAAGGGTTTCAGTGTGTGGGGAAGGGGTTTCAGTGTGTGGGGAAGGGGTTTCATTGTGTGGGGAAGTTGTTTCAGTGTGTGGGGATGTGTTTCAGTGTGTGAGGAAGGGGTTTCAGTTTGTGGGGAAGGGTTTCACTGTGTGCGGAAGTGGTTTCAGTGTGTGGGGAAGGGGTTTCAGTGTGTGGGGAAGGTGTTTCAGTGTGTGCGGAAGGGGTTTCAGTGTGTGGGGAAGAGGTTTCAGTGTGTGGGGAAGGTGTTTCAGTGTGTGCGGAAGAGGTTTCAGTGTGTGCGATAAGGGGTTCAGTGTGTGGGGAAGGGGTTTCAGTGTGTGGGGAAGGAGTTTCAGTTTGTGCAGAAGGGGTTTCAGTGTGTGGGGAAGGGGTTTCAGTGTGTGGGGAAGGTGTTTCAGTGTGTGCGGAAGCGGTTTCAGTGTTTGCGATAAGGGTTTCAGTGTGTGGGGAAGGGGTTTCAGTGTGTGGGGAAGGTGTTACAGTGTGTGCGGAAGGGTTTTCAGTGTGTGGGGAAGGGGTTTGCGTGTGTGGGGAAGTGTTTCACTGCGTGCAGAATGGGTTTCAGTGTGTGGGGAAGGAGTTTCAGTGTATGGGGAAGGTGTTTCAGTGTGTGGGGAAGGGGTTTCAGTGTTTGGGGATTTGTTTCAGTGTGTGCGGGAGGGCTTTCAGTGTGTGGGGATGAGTTTCAGTGTGTGGGGAAGGTGTTTCTGTGTGTGGGGCAGGGCTTCAGTGTGTGCGGAAGGGGTTTCAGTGTGTGGGGAAGGTGTTTCGGTATGTGCGGAAGGGATTTCAGTGTTGTGGGGAAGGGGTTTCAGTGTGTGGGGAAGGTGTTTCAGTGTGTGCGGAAGGGGTTTCAGTCAGAGCGGAAGGCGTTTCAGTGTGTGGGGAAGTGGTTTATTTGTGTGGGGAAGGGGTTTCAGTGTGTGGGAAATGTGTTTCAGTGTCTTTGGAAGGTTTTCAGTGTGTGGGCAATGTGTTTCAGTGTGTGGTGAATGGGTATCAGTGTTTGGGGAAAGGTTTCAGTGTGTGGGGAAGGGGTTTCAGTGTGTGGGAAAGGGGTTTCAGTGTGAGGGGAAGGGTTTCAGTTTTTGGTGAAGGGTTTCAGTGTGTGGGGAAGGGGTATCAGTGTGTGAGGAAGGGGATTCAGTGTCGGGGGAAGGGTTTCAGTGTGTGGGGATGGGGTTTCAGTGTGTGGGGAAGGGGTTTCAGTGTGTGGGGAAGTGTTTCAGTGTGTGGGGAATGTTTACAGTGTCTGGGGACGGGGTTTCAGTGTGTGGGGAAGGGGTTTCAGTGTGTGGGGAACTCTTTCAGTGTGTGCGGAAGTGGTTTCAGTGTGTGGGGAAGGGTTTCAGTGTGTGGGGAAGGTGTTTCAGTGTGTGGGGATGTGTTTCAGTATGTGGGGAAGGGTTTGACTGAGTGCGGAAGGGGTTTCAGTGTTTGGGGAAGGGGTTTCAGTGTGTGGGGAATGTGTTTCAGTGCGTGGGGATGTGTTTCAGTGTGTGGGGAAGGCGTTTCAGTGTGTGGGGATGTGTTTCAGTGTGTGGGGAAGGGGTTTCAGTGTGTGGGGAAGGTGTTTCAGTGTGTGGGGAAGGGGTTTCAGTGTGTGGGGAAGAGTTTCACTGTGTTTGGAAGGGGTTTCAGTGTGTGCGGAAGGTGTTTCAGAGTGTGTGGAAGGTGTTTCAGTGTGTGGGGAAGGAGTTTCAGTGTGTGGGGAAGGGGTTTCAATGTGTTGGGAAGGTGTTACATTGTGTGCGGAAGGTGTTTCAGTGTGTGGGGCAGGGGATTCTGTGTGTGGGGAAGGTGTTTCATTGTGTGGGGAAGGTGTTTCAGTGTATGGGGAAGGTGTTTCAGTGAGTGGGGATGGGGTTTCAGTGTGTGGTGAACGTGTTTCTGTGTGTGGGGAACGGTTTCAGTGTGTGGGGAAGGGGTATCAGTGTGTGAGGAAGGTGTTTCAGTGTCTGGAGAAGGTATTTCAGTGTGTGGGGAAGGGATTTCAGTGTGTGGGGAAGTTGTTTCAGTGTGTGCGGGAGGTGTTTCAGTGTGTGGGGAAAGGGTTTCAGTGTGTGGGGAAGATGTTGCAGTGTGTGGGTATGGGTTTCAATGTGTGGGGATGGGTTTCAGTGTGTGGGGATGGGTGTCAGTTTGTGCGGAAGTGGTATCAGTATGTGGGGAATGTGTTTCTGTGTGTGGGGTGGTGTTTCAGTGTGTGGGGAAGGGGTTTCAGTGTGTGGGGAAGGGGTTTCAGTGTGTGGGGATGGGTTTCAGTGTGTGGGGATGGACTTCTGTGCGTGAAAAAGTGTTTCAGTTTGTGGGCAAGGTGTTTCAGTGTGTGGGGAAGGGTTTCAATGTGTGGGGAAGGAGGTTAAGTGTGTGGGGAAGGTGTTTCAGTGTGTGGGGAAGGGGTTTCAGAGTTTGGGTAATTGTTTCAGTGTGTGGGGAAGGGGTTTCAGTGAGTGGGGAAGGTGTTTCAGAGTGTGGGGAAGGGTTTCAGTGTGTGGGGAAGGGTTTTGAGTTTGTGGGGAAGGGGTATCAGTGTGTGGGGAAGGGGTTTCAGTGTGTGGGATGTGTTTCAGTGTGTGAGAAAGGGGTTTCAGTGTGAGGGGAAGGGTTTCACTGTGTGCGGATGTGGTTTCAGTGTGTGGGGAAGGGGTTTCAGTGTGTGGGGAAGGTGTTTCAGTGTGTGCGGAAGGGGTTTCAGTGTGAGGGGAAGGGGTTTCAGTGTGTGGGGAAGGTGTTTCAGAGTGTGCGGAAGAGGTTTCAGTGCGTGCAATAAGGGTTTCAGTGTGTGGGGAAGGGGTTTCAGTGTGTGGGGAACGTGTTACAGTGCGTGCGGAAGGGTTTTCAGTGTGTGGGGACGGGGTTTCAGTGTGTGGGGAAGGGGTTTCAGTGTGTGGGGAACTGTTTCAGTGTGTGCGGAAGTGGTTTCAATGTGTGGGGAAGGGTTTCTGTGTGTGGGGAAGGTGTTTCAGTGTGTGGGGATGTGTTTCAGTGTGTGGGGAAGGGGTTTGACTGAGTGCGGAAGGGGTTTCAGTTTTTGGGGAAGGGGTTTCAGTATGTGGGGAAGGTGTTTCAGTGTGTGGGGATGTGTTTCAGTGTGTGGGGAAGGCGTTTCAGTGTGTGGGGATGTGTTTCAGTGTGTGGGGAAGGTGTTTCAGTGTGTGGGGAAGGGGTTTAGGAGTTTGGGTAATTGTTTCAGTGTGTGGGGAAGGGGTTTCAGTGAGTGGGGAAGGTGTTTCAGAGTGTGGGGAAGGGTTTCAGTGTGTGGGGAATGGTTTTGAGTGTGTGGGGAAGGGGTTTCAGAGTGTGGGGAAGGGGTTTCAGTGTGTGGGGATGTGTTTCAGTGTGTGAGGAAGGGGTTTCAGTGTGTGGGGAAGGGTTTCACTGTGTGCGGATGGGGTTTCAGTGTGTGGGGAAGGGGTTTCAGTGTGTGGGGAAGGTGTTTCAGTGTGTGCAGAAGGGGTTTCAGTGTGTGGGGAAGGGGTTTCAGTGTGTGGGGAAGGTGTTTCTGCGTGTGCGGAATAGGTTTATGTGTGTGCGATAAGGGGCTCAGTGTGTGGGGAAGGGGTTTCAGTGTGTGGGGAAGGTGTTTCAGTGTGTGCGGAAGGGGTTTCAGTGTGTGGGGATGGGGTTTCAGTGTGTGGGGAAGGTGTTTCAGTGTGTGCAGAAGAGGTTTCAGTGTGTGCGATAAGGGTTTCAGTGTGTGGGGAAGGGGTTTCAGTGTGTGGGGAAGGTGTTACAGTGTGTGCGGATGGGTTTTCAGTGTGTGGGGAAGGGGTTTGAGTGTGTGGGGAGGGGTTTCACTGCGTGCAGAATGGGTTTCAGTGTGTGGGGAAGGAGTTTCAGTGTGTGGGGAAGGTGTTTCAGTGTGTGGAGAAGGGGTTTCAGTGTGTGGGGATTTGTTTCAGTGTGTGCGGAAGGGCTTTCAGTGTGTGGGGATGAGTTTCAGTGTGTGGGGAAGGTGTTTCTGTGTGTGGGGCAGGGCTTCAGTGTGTGCGGAAGGGGTTTCAGTGTGTGGGGAAGGTGTTTCGTTATGTGCGGAAGGGGTTTCAGTGTTGTGGGGAAGGTGTTTCAGTGTGTGGGGAAGGTGTTTCAGTGTGTGCGGAAGGGGTTTCAGTCAGAGCGGAAGGTGTTTCAGTGTGTGGGGAAGGGGTTTCTTTGTGTGGGGAAGGTGTTTCGGTATGTGCGGAAGGGGTTTCAGTGTGTTTGGAAGGTTTTCAGTGTGTGGGCAAAGTGTTTCAGTGTGTGGTGAATGGGTATCAGTGTGTGGGGAAGGGTTTTCAGTGTGTGAGGAAGGGGTTTCATTGTGTGTGGAAGGGTTTCACTGTGTGCGGAAGGGGATTCAGTGTGTGGGGAAGGGGTTTCAGTGTGTGAGGAAGGTGTTTCAGTGTGTGGGGAAGGGGTTTCAGTGTGTGGGGAAGGTGTTTCAGTGTGTGCGGAAGGGGTTTCAGTGTGTGGGGAAGAGGTTTCAGTGTGTGGGGAAGGTGTTTCAGTGTGTGCGGAAGAGGTTTCAGTGTGTGCGATAAGGGGTTCAGTGTGTGGGGAAGGGGTTTCAGTGTGTGGGGAAGGTGTTTCAGTTTGTGCGGAAGGGGTTTCAGTGTGTGGGGAAGGGGTTTCAGTGTGTGGGGAAGGTGTTTCTGTGTGTGCGAAAGAGGTTTCAGTGTTTGCGATAAGGGTTTCAGTGTGTGGGGAAGGGGTTTCAGTGTGTGGGGAAGGTGTTACAGTGTGTGCGGAAGGGTTTTCAGTGTGTGGGGAATGGGTTTGAGTGTTTGGGGAAGGGTTTCACTGCGTGCAGAATGGGTTTCAGTGTGTGGGGAAGGAGTTTCAGTGTGTGGGGAAGGCGTTTCAGTGTGTGGGGAAGGGGTTTCAGTGTTTGGGGATTTGTTTCAGTGTGTGCGGAAGGGCTTTCAGTGTGTGGGGAAGGTGTTTCAGTGTGTGCGGAAGAGGTTTCAGTGTGTGCGATAAGGGGTTTCAGTGTGTGGGGAAGGGGTTTCAGTGTGTGGGGAAGGTGTTTCAGTTTGTGCGGAAGGGGTTTCAGTGTGTGGGGAAGGGGTTTCAGTGTGTGGGGAAGGTGTTTCAGTGTGTGCGGAAGAGGTTTCAGTGTTTGCGATAAGGGTTTCAGTGTGTGCGGAAGGGGTTTCAGTGTGTTTGTAAGGTTTTCAGTGTGTGGGCAATGTGTTTCAGTGTGTGTTGAATGGGTATCAGTGTGTGGGGAAGGGTTTTCAGTGTGTGAGGAAGGGGTTTCATTCTGTGTGGAAGGGTTTCACTGTGTGCGGAATGGGTTTCAGTGTGTGGGGAAGGGGTTTCAGTGTGTGAGGAAGGTGTTTCAGTGTGTGGGGAAGGGGTTTCAGTGTGTGGGGAAGGTGTTTCAGTTTGTGTGGAAGGGGTTTCAGTGTGTGGGGAAGAGGTTTCAGTGTGTGGGGAAGGTGTTTCAGTGTGTGCGGAAGAGGTTTCAGTGTGTGCGATAAGGGGTTCAGTGTGTGGGGAAGGGGTTTCAGTGTGTGCGGAAGGGGTTTCAGTGTGTGGGGAAGAGGTTTCAGTGTGTGGGGAATGTGTTTCAGTGTGTGCAGAAGAGGTTTCAGTGTGTGCGATAAGGGGTTCAGTGTGTGGGGAAGGGGTTTCAGTGTGTGGGGAAGGTGTTTCAGTTTGTGCGGAAGGGGTTTCAGTGTGTGGGGAAGGGGTTTCAGTGTGTGGGGAAGGTGTTTCTGTGTGTGCGGAAGAGGTTTCAGTGTTTGCGATAAGGGTTTCAGTGTGTGGGGAAGGGGTTTCAGTGTGTGGGGAAGGTGTTACAGTGTGTGCGGAAGGGTTTTCAGTGTGTGGGGAATGGGTTTGAGTGTGTGGGGAAGGGTTTCACTGCGTGCAGAATGGGTTTCAGTGTGTGGGGAAGGAGTTTCAGTGTGTGGGGAAGGCGTTTCAGTGTGTGGGGAAGGGGTTTCAGTGTTTGGGGATTTGTTTCAGTGTGTGCGGAAGGGCTTTCAGTGTGTGGGGAAGGTGTTTCAGTGTGTGCGGAAGAGGTTTCAGTGTGTGCGATAAGGGGTTTCAGTGTGTGGGGAAGGGGTTTCAGTGTGTGGGGAAGGTGTTTCAGTTTGTGCGGAAGGGGTTTCAGTGTGTGGGGAAGGGGTTTCAGTGTGTGGGGAAGGTGTTTCAGTGTGTGCGGAAGAGGTTTCAGTGTTTGCGATAAGGGTTTCAGTGTGTGCGGAAGGGGTTTCAGTGTGTTTGTAAGGTTTTCAGTGTGTGGGCAATGTGTTTCAGTGCGTGTTGAATGGGTATCAGTGTGTGGGGAAGGGTTTTCAGTGTGTGAGGAAGGGGTTTCATTCTGTGTGGAAGGGTTTCACTGTGTGCGGAATGGGTTTCAGTGTGTGGGGAAGGGGTTTCAGTGTGTGAGGAAGGTGTTTCAGTGTGTGGGGAAGGGGTTTCAGTGTGTGGAGAAGGTGTTTCAGTGTGTGTGGAAGGGGTTTCAGTGTGTGGGGAAGAGGTTTCAGTGTGTGGGGAAGGTGTTTCAGTGTGTGCGGAAGAGGTTTCAGTGTGTGCGATAAGGGGTTCAGTGTGTGGGGAAGGGGTTTCAGTGTGTGGGGAAGGTGTTTCAGTTTGTGCGGAAGGGGTTTCAGTGTGTGGGGAAGGGGTTTCAGTGTGTGGGGAAGGTGTTTCAGTGTGTGGGGAAGAGGTTTCAGTGTTTGCGATAAGGGTTTCAGTGTGTGGGGAAGGGGTTTCAGTGTGTGGGGAAGGTGTTACAGTGTGTGCGGAAGGGTTTTCAGTGTGTGGGGAAGGGGTTTGAGTGTGTGGGGAAGGGTTTCACTGCGTGCAGAATGTGTTTCAGTGTGTGGGGAAGGAGTTTCAGTGTGTGGGGAAGGTGTTTCAGTGTGTGGGGAAGGGGTTTCAGTGTTTGGGGATTTGTTTCAGTGTGTGCAGAAGGGCTTTCAGTGTGTGGGGATGAGTTTCAGTGTGTGGGGAAGGTGTTTCTGTGCGTGGGGCCGGGCTTCAGTGTGTGCGGAAGGGGTTTCAGTGTGTGGGGAAGGTGTTTCGGTATGTGCGGAAGGGGTTTCAGTGTTGTGGGGAAGGGGTTTCAGTGTGTGGGGAAGGTGTTTCAGTATGTGGGGATGTGTTTCAGTGTGTGGGGAAGGGGTTTGACTGAGTGCGGAAGGGGTTTCAGTTTTTGGGGAAGGGGTTTCAGTATGTGGGGAAGGTGTTTCAGTGTGTGGGGATGTGTTTCAGTGTGTGGGGAAGGCGTTTCAGTGTGTGGGGATGTGTTTCAGTGTGTGGGGAATGTGTTTCAGTGTGTGGGGAAGGGGTTTAGGAGTTTGGGTAATTGTTTCAGTGTGTGGGGAAGGGGTTTCAGTGTGTGGGGAAGGTGTTTCAGAGTGTGGGGAAGGGTTTCAGTGTGTGGGGAAGGGTTTTGAGTGTGTGGGGAAGGGGTTTCAGTGTGTGGGGAAGGGGTTTCAGTGTGTGGGGATGTGTTTCAGTGTGTGAGGAAGGGGTTTCAGTGTGTGGGGAAGGGTTTCACTGTGTGCGGATGGGGTTTCAGTGTGTGGGGAAGGGGTTTCAGTGTGTGGGGAAGGTGTTTCAGTGTGTGCAGAAGGGGTTTCAGCGTGTGCGGAAGAGGTTTATGTGTGTGCGATAAGGGGTTCAGTGTGTGAGGAAGGGGTTTCATTGTGTGTGGAAGGGTTTCACTGTGTGCGGAAGGGGTTTCAGTGTGTGCAGAAGGGGTTTCAGTGTGTGGGGAAGGTGTTTCAGCGTGTGCGGAAGAGGTTTATGTGTGTGCGATAAGGGGTTCAGTGTGTGGGGAAGGGGTTTCAGTGTGTGGGGAAGGTGTTTCAGTGTGTGGGGAAGGGGTTTCAGTGTGTGCGATAAGGGTTTCAGTGTGTGGGGAAGGGGTTTCAGTGTGTGGGGAAGGTGTTACAGTGTGTGCGGAAGGGTTTTCAGTGTTTGGGGAAGGGGTTTGAGTGTGTGGGGAAGGGTTTCACTGCGTGCAGAATGGGTTTCAGTGTGTGAGGAAGGAGTTTCAGTGTGTGGGGAAGGTGTTTCAGTGTGTGGGGATGGGGTTTCAGTGTGTGGGGATTTGTTTCAGTGTGTGCGGAAGGGCTTTCAGTGTGTGGGGATGAGTTTCAGTGTGTGGGGAAGGTGTTTCTGTGTGTGGGGCAGGGCTTCAGTGTGTGCGGAAGGGGTTTCAGTGTGTGGGGAAGGTGTTTCGTTATGTGCGGAAGGGGTTTCAGTGTTGTGGGGAAGGTGTTTCAGTGTGTGGGGAAGGTGTTTCAGTGTGTACGGAAGGGGTTTCAGTCAGAGCGGAAGGCGTTTCAGTTTGTGGGGAAGGGGTTTCAGTGTGTGGGGAAGGTGTTTCGGTATGTGCGGAAGGGGTTTCAGTGTGTTTGGAAGGTTTTCAGTGTGTGGGCAATGTGTTTCAGTGTGTGGTGAATGGGTATCAGTGTGTGGGGAAGGGTTTTCAGTGTGTGAGGAAGGGGTTTCATTGTGTGTGGAAGGGTTTCACTGTGTGCGGAAGGGGTTTCAGTGTGTGGGGAAGGGGTTTCAGTGTGTGAGGAAGGTGTTTCAGTGTGTGGGGAAGGGGTTTCAGTGTATGGGGAAGGTGTTACATTGTGTGCGGAAGGGGTTTCAGTGTGTGGGGAAGAGGTTTCAGTGTGTGGGGAAGGTGTTTCAGTGTGCGCAAGAGGTTTCAGTGTGTGCGATAAGGGGTTCAGTGTGTGGGGAAGGGGTTTCAGTGTGTGGGGAAGGTGTTTCAGTTTGTGCGGAAGGGGTTTCAGTGTGTGGGGAAGGTGTTTCAGTGTGTGGGGAAGGTGTTTCAGTGTGTGCGGAAGAGGTTTCAGTGTTTGCGATAAGGGTTTCAGTGTGTGGGGAAGGGGTTTCAGTGTGTGGGGAAGGTGTTACAGTGTGTGCGGAAGGGTTTCAGTGTGTGGGGAAGGGGTTTGAGTGTGTGGGGAAGGTGTTTCAGTGTGTGGGGATGTGTTTCAGTGTGTGGGGAAGGCGTTTCAGTGTGTGGGGATGTGTTTCAGTGTGTGGGGAAGGGGTTTCAGTGTGTGGGGAAGGTGTTTCAGTGTGTGGGGAAGGGGTTTCAGTGTGTGGGGAAGAGTTTCACTGTGTTTGGAAGGGGTTTCAGTGTGTGCGGAAGGTGTTTCAGTGTGTGGGGAAGGTGTTTCAGTGTGTGTGGAAGGTGTTTCAGTGTGTCGGGAAGGAGTTTCAGTGTGTGGGGAAGGGGTTTCAGTTTGAGCGGAAGGTGTCTCAGTGTGTGGGGAAGGGGTTTCAATGTGTTGGGAAGGTGTTTCATTGTGTGCAGAAGGTGTTTCAGTGAGTGGGGCAGGGGATTCTGTGTGTGGGGAAGGTGTTTCAGCGTGTGCAGAAGAGGTTTCAGTGTGTGCGATAAGGGGTTCAGTGTGTGGGGAAGGGGTTTCAGTGTGTGGGGAAGGTGTTTCAGTGTGTGCGGAAGGGGTTTCAGTGTGTGGGGAAGGGGTTTCAGTGTGTTTGTAAGGTTTTCAGTGTGTGGGCAATGTGTTTCAGTGTGTGTTGAATGGGTATCAGTGTGTGGGGAAGGGTTTTCAGTGTGTGAGGAAGGGGTTTCATTCTGTGTGGAAGGGTTTCACTGTGTGCGGAATGGGTTTCAGTGTGTGGGGAAGGGGTTTCAGTGTGTGAGGAAGGTGTTTCAGTGTGTGGGGAAGGGGTTTCAGTGTGTGGGGAAGGTGTTTCAGTGTGTGTGGAAGGGGTTTCAGTGTGTGGGGAAGAGGTTTCACTGTGTGCGGAAGGGGATTCAGTGTGTGGGGAAGGGGTTTCAGTGTGTGAGGAAGGTGTTTCAGTGTGTGGGGAAGGGGTTTCAGTGTGTGGGGAAGGTGTTTCAGTGTGTGCGGAAGGGGTTTCAGTGTGTGGGGAAGAGGTTTCAGTGTGTGGGGAAGGTGTTTCAGTGTGTGCGGAAGAGGTTTCAGTGTGTGCGATAAGGGGTTCAGTGTGTGGGGAAGGGGTTTCAGTGTGTGGGGAAGGTGTTTCAGTTTGTGCGGAAGGGGTTTCAGTGTGTGGGGAAGGGGTTTCAGTGTGTGGGGAAGGTGTTTCTGTGTGTGCGGAAGAGGTTTCAGTGTTTGCGATAAGGGTTTCAGTGTGTGGGGAAGGGGTTTCAGTGTGTGGGGAAGGTGTTACAGTGTGTGCAGAAGGGTTTTCAGTGTGTGGGGAATGGGTTTGAGTGTGTGGGGAAGGGTTTCACTGCGTGCAGAATGGGTTTCAGTGTGTGAGGAAGGAGTTTCAGTGTGTGGGGAAGGCGTTTCAGTGTGTGGGGAAGGGGTTTCAGTGTTTGGGGATTTGTTTCAGTGTGTGCGGAAGGGCTTTCAGTGTGTGGGGAAGGTGTTTCAGTGTGTGCGGAAGAGGTTTCAGTGTGTGCGATAAGGGGTTTCAGTGTGTGGGGAAGGGGTTTCAGTGTGTGGGGAAGGTGTTTCAGTTTGTGCGGAAGGGGTTTCAGTGTGTGGGGAAGGGGTTTCAGTGTGTGGGGAAGGTGTTACAGTGTGTGCAGAAGGGTTTTCAGTGTGTGGGGAAGGGGTTTGAGTGTGTGGGGAAGGGTTTCACTGCGTGCAGAATGGGTTTCAGTGTGTGAGGAAGGAGTTGCAGTGTGTGGGGAAGGTGTTTCAGTGTGTGGGGATGGGGTTTCAGTGTGTGGGGATTTGTTTCAGTGTGTGCGGAAGGGCTTTTAGTGTGTGGTGATGAGTTTCAGTGTGTGGGGAAGGTGTTTCTGTGTGTGGGGCAGGGCTTCAGTGTGTGCGGAAGGGGTTTCAGTGTGTGGGGAAGGTGTTTCGTTATGTGCGGAAGGGGTTTCAGTGTTGTGGGGAAGGTGTTTCAGTGTGTGGGGAAGGTGTTTCAGTGTGTACGGAAGGGGTTTCAGTCAGAGCGGAAGGCGTTTCAGTGTGTGGGGAAGGGGTTTCAGTGTGTGGGGAAGGTGTTTCGGTATGTGCGGAAGGGGTTTCAGTGTGTTTGGAAGGTTTTCAGTGTGTGGGCAATGTGTTTCAGTGTGTGGTGAATGGATATCAGTGTGTGGGGAAGGGTTTTCAGTGTGTGAGGAAGGGGTTTCATTGTGTGTGGAAGGGTTTCACTGTGTGCGGAAGGGGTTTCAGTGTGTGGGGAAGGGGTTTCAGTGTGTGAGGAAGGTGTTTCAGTGTGTGGGGAAGGGGTTTCAGTGTATGGGGAAGGTGTTTCATTGTGTGCGGAAGGGGTTTCAGTGTGTGGGGAAGAGGTTTCAGTGTGTGGGGAAGGTGTTTCAGTGTGCGCAAGAGGTTTCAGTGTGTGTGATAAGGGGTTCAGTGTGTGGGGAAGGGGTTTCAGTGTGTGGGGAAGGTGTTTCAGTTTGTGCGGAAGGGGTTTCAGTGTGTGGGGAAGAGGTTTCAGTGTGTGGGGAAGGTGTTTCAGTGTGTGCGGAAGAGGTTTCAGTGTGTGCGATAAGGGGTTCAGTGTGTGGGGAAGGGGTTTCAGTGTGTGGGGAAGGTGTTTCAGTTTGTGCGGAAGGGGTTTCAGTGTGTGGGGAAGGGGTTTCAGTGTGTGGGGAAGGTGTTTCAGTGTGTGCGGAAGAGGTTTCAGTGTGTGCGATAAGGGTTTCAGTATGTGGGGAAGGGGTTTCAGTGTGTGGGGAAGGTGTTACAGTGTGTGCGGAAGGGTTTTCTGTGTGTGGGGAAGGTTTTTGAGTGTGTGGGGAAGGGTTTCACTGCATGCAGAATGGGTTTCAGTGTGTGGGGAAGGAGTTTCAGTGTGTGGGGAAGGTGTTTCAGTGTGTGGGGAAGGGGTTTCAGTGTGTGGGGATTTGTTTCAGTGTGTGCGGAAGGGCTTTCAGTGTGTGGGGATGAGTTTCAGTGTGTGGGGAAGGTGTTTCTGTGTGTGGGGCAGGGCTTCAGTGTGTGGGGAAGGTGTTTCGGTATGTGCGGAAGGGGTTTCAGTGTTGTGGGGAAGGTGTTTCAGTGTGTGGGGAAGGTGTTTCAGTGTGTGCGGAAGGGGTTTCAGTCAGAGCGGAAGGCGTTTCAGTGTGTGGGGAAGGGGTTTCTGTGTGTGGGGAAGGTGTTTCAGTATGTGCGGAAGGGGTTTCAGTGTGTTTGGAAGGTTTTCAGTTTGTGGGCAATGTGTTTCAGTGTGTGGTGAATGGGTATCAGTGTGTGGGGAAGGGTTTTCAGTGTGTGAGGAAGGGGTTTCAGTGTGTGGGGAAGGTGTTTCAGTGTATGGGGAAGGTGTTTCAGTGAGTGGGGAAGGGGTTTCAGTGTGTGGTGAACGTGTTTCTGTGTGTGGGGAACGGTTTCAGTGTGTGGGGAAGAGGTATCAGTGTGTGAGGAAGGTGTTTCAGTGTCTGGAGAAGGTATTTCAGTGTGTGGGGAAGGTGTTTCAGTGTGTGGGGAAGGTGTTTCAGTGTGTGCGGGAGGTGTTTCAGTGTGTGGGGAAAGGGTTTCAGTGTGTGGGGAAGGTGTTTCAGTGTGTGGGTATGGGTTTCAATGTGGGGGGATGGGTTTCAGTGTGTGGGGATGGGTGTCAGTTTGTGCAGAAGTGGTATCAGTATGTGGGGAATGTGTTTCTGTGTGTGGGGTGGTGTTTCAGTATGTGGGGAAGGGGGTTCAGTGTGTGGGGAAGGGGTTTCAGTGTGTGGGGATGGGTTTCAGTGTGTGGGGATGGACTTCTGTGTGTGAAAAGGTGTTTCAGTGTGTGGGCAAGGTGTTTCAGTGTGTGGGGAAGGGTTTCAATGTGTGGGGAAGGAGGTTAAGTGTGTGAGGAAGGTGTTTCAGTGTGTGGGGAAGGGGTTTCAGAGTTTGGGTAATTGTTTCAGTGTGTGGGGAAGGGGTTTCAGTGAGTGGGGAAGGTGTTTCACAGTGTGGGGAAGGGTTTCAGTGTGTTGGGAAGGGTTTTGAGTGTGGGGGGAAGGGGTTTCAGTGTGTGGGGAAGGGGTTTCAGTGTGTGGGATGTGTTTCAGTGTGTGAGAAAGGGGTTTCAGTGTGTGGGGAAGGGTTTCACTGTGTGCGGAAGTGGTTTCAGTGTGTGGGAAAGGGGTTTCAGTGTGTGGGGAAGGTGTTTCAGTGTGTGCGGAAGGGGTTTCAGTGTGAGGGGAAGGGGTTTCAGTGTGTGGGGAAGGTGTTTCAGTGTGTGCGGAAGAGGTTTCAGTGCGTGCGATAAGGGGTTTCAGTGTGTGGGGAAGGTGTTTCAGTGTGTGGGGATGTGTTTCAGTATGTGGGGAAGGGTTTGACTGAGTGCGGAAGGGGTCTCAGTTTTTGCGGAAGGGGTCTCAGTGTTTGGGGAAGGGGTTTCAGTATGTTGGGAAGGTGTTTCAGTGTGTGGGGATGTGTTTCAGTGTGAGGGGAAGGCGTTTCAGTGTGTGGGGATGTGTTTCAGTGTGTGAGGAATGTGTTTCAGTGTGTGGGGAAGGGGTTTCAGAGTTTGGGTAATAGTTTCAGTGTGTGGGGAAAGGGCTTCAGTGAGTGGGGAAGTTGTTTCAGAGTGTGGGGACGGGTTTCAGTGTGTGGGGAAGGGTTTTGAGTGTGTGGGGAAGGGGTTTCAGTGTGTGGGGAAGGGGTTTCAGTGTGTGGGGATGTGTTTCAGAGTGTGCGGAAGGTGTTTCAGTGTGTGGGGAAGGGGTTTCAGTGTGTGTGGAAGGTGTTTCAGTGTGTCGGGAAGGAGTTTCAGTGTGTGGGGAAGTGGTTTCAGTTTGAGCGGAAGGTGTCTCAGTGTGTGGGGAAGGGGTTTCAATGTGTTGGGAAGGTGTTTCATTGTGTGCAGAAGGTGTTTCAGTGAGTGGGGCAGGGGATTCTGTGTGTGGGGAAGGTGTTTCAGCGTGTGCAGAAGAGGTTTCAGTGTGTGCGATAAGGGGTTCAGTGTGTGAGGAAGGGGTTTCAGTGTGTGGGGAAGGTGTTTCAGTGTATGGGGAAGGTGTTTCAGTGAGTGGGGAAGGGGTTTCAGTGTGTGGTGAACGTGTTTCTGTGTGTGGGGAACGGTTTCAGTGTGTGGGGAAGAGGTATCAGTGTGTGAGGAAGGTGTTTCAGTGTCTGGAGAAGGTATTTCAGTGTGTGGGGAAGGTGTTTCAGTGTGTGGGGAAGGTGTTTCAGTGTGTGCGGGAGGTGTTTCAGTGTGTGGGGAAAGGGTTTCAGTGTGTGGGGAAGGTGTTTCAGTGTGTGGGTATGGGTTTCAATGTGGGGGGATGGGTTTCAGTGTGTGGGGATGGGTGTCAGTTTGTGCAGAAGTGGTATCAGTATGTGGGGAATGTGTTTCTGTGTGTGGGGTGGTGTTTCAGTATGTGGGGAAGGGGGTTCAGTGTGTGGGGAAGGGGTTTCAGTGTGTGGGGATGGGTTTCAGTGTGTGGGGATGGACTTCTGTGTGTGAAAAGGTGTTTCAGTGTGTGGGCAAGGTGTTTCAGTGTGTGGGGAAGGGTTTCAATGTGTGGGGAAGGAGGTTAAGTGTGTGAGGAAGGTGTTTCAGTGTGTGGGGAAGGGGTTTCAGAGTTTGGGTAATTGTTTCAGTGTGTGGGGAAGGGGTTTCAGTGTGTGGGGAAGGGGTTTCAGTGTGTGGGATGTGTTTCAGTGTGTGAGAAAGGGGTTTCAGTGTGTGGGGAAGGGTTTCAATGTGTGCGGAAGTGGTTTCAGTGTGTGGGGAAGGGGTTTCAGTGTGTGGGGAAGGTGTTTCAGTGTGTGCGGAAGGGGTTTCAGTGTGAGGGGAAGGGGTTTCAGTGTGTGGGGAAGGTGTTTCAGTGTGTGCGGAAGAGGTTTCAGTGCGTGCGATAAGGGTTTCAGTGTGTGGGGAAGGGTTTCAGTGTGTGTGGAAGGTGTTTCAGTGTGTGCGGAAGGGTTTTCAGTGTGTGGGGACGGGGTTTCAGTGTGTGGGGAAGGTGTTTCAGTGTGTGGGGAACCGTTTCACTGTGTGCGGAAGTGGTTTCAGTGTGTGGGGAAGGGTTTCAGTGTGTGGGGAAGGTGTTTCAGTGTGTGGGGATGTGTTTCAGTATGTGCGGAAGTGGTTTCAGTGTGTGGGGAAGGGTTTCAGTGTGTGGGGAAGGTGTTTCAGTGTGTGGGGATGTGTTTCAGTATGTGGGGAAGGGTTTGACTGAGTGCGGAAGGGGTCTCAGTGTTTGCGGAAGGGGTCTCAGTGTTTGGGGAAGGGGTTTCAGTGAGTGGGGAAGGTGTTTCAGAGTGTGGGGACGGGTTTCAGTGTGTGGGGAAGGGTTTTGAGTGTGTGGGGAAGGGGTTTCAGAGTGTGCGGAAGGTGTTTCAGTGTGTGGGGAAGGGGTTTCAGTGTGTGTGGAAGGTGTTTCAGTGTGTCGGGAAGGAGTTTCAGTGTGTGGGGAAGTGGTTTCAGTTTGAGCGGAAGGTGTCTCAGTGTGTGGGGAAGGGGTTTCAATGTGTTGGGAAGGTGTTTCATTGTGTGCAGAAGGTGTTTCAGTGAGTGGGGCAGGGGATTCTGTGTGTGGGGAAGGTGTTTCAGCGTGTGCAGAAGAGGTTTCAGTGTGTGCGATAAGGGGTTCAGTGTGTGGGGAAGGGGTTTCAGTGTGTGGGGAAGGTGTTTCAGTGTGTGTGGAAGGGGTTTCAGTGTGTGGGGAAGGGGTTTCAGTGTGTGGGGAAGGTGTTTCAGTGTGTGCGGAAGAGGTTTCAGTGTGTGCGATAAGGGTTTCAGTATGTGGGGAAGGGGTTTCAGTGCGTGGGGAAGGTGTTACAGTGTGTGCGGAAGGGTTTTCTGTGTGTGGGGAAGGTATTTGAGTGTGTGGGGAAGGGTTTCACTGCATGCAGAATGGGTTTCAGTGTGTGGGGAAGGAGTTTCAGTGTGTGGGGAAGGTGTTTCAGTGTGTGGGGAATGGGTTTCAGTGTGTGGGGATTTGTTTCAGTGTGTGCGGAAGGGCTTTCAGTGTGTGGGGATGAGTTTCAGTGTGTGGGGAAGGTGTTTCTGTGTGTGGGGCAGGGCTTCAGTGTGTGGGGAAGGTGTTTCGGTATGTGCGGAAGGGGTTTCAGTGTTGTGGGGAAGGTGTTTCAGTGTGTGGGGAAGGTGTTTCAGTGTGTGCGGAAGGGGTTTCAGTCAGAGCGGAAGGCGTTTCAGTGTGTGGGGAAGGGGTTTCTGTGTGTGGGGAAGGTGTTTCAGTATGTGCGGAAGGGGTTTCAGTGTGTTTGGAAGGTTTTCAGTTTGTGGGCAATGTGTTTCAGTGTGTGGTGAATGGGTATCAGTGTGTGGGGAAGGGTTTTCAGTGTGTGAGGAAGGGGTTTCAGTGTGTGGGGAAGGTGTTTCAGTGTATGGGGAAGGTGTTTCAGTGAGTGGGGAAGGGGTTTCAGTGTGTGGTGAACGTGTTTCTGTGTGTGGGGAACGGTTTCAGTGTGTGGGGAAGAGGTATCAGTGTGTGAGGAAGGTGTTTCAGTGTCTGGAGAAGGTATTTCAGTGTGTGGGGAAGGTGTTTCAGTGTGTGGGGAAGGTGTTTCAGTGTGTGCGGGAGGTGTTTCAGTGTGTGGGGAAAGGGTTTCAGTGTGTGGGGAAGGTGTTTCAGTGTGTGGGTATGGGTTTCAATGTGGGGGGATGGGTTTCAGTGTGTGGGGATGGGTGTCAGTTTGTGCAGAAGTGGTATCAGTATGTGGGGAATGTGTTTCTGTGTGTGGGGTGGTGTTTCAGTATGTGGGGAAGGGGGTTCAGTGTGTGGGGAAGGGGTTTCAGTGTGTGGGGATGGGTTTCAGTGTGTGGGGATGGACTTCTGTGTGTGAAAAGGTGTTTCAGTGTGTGGGCAAGGTGTTTCAGTGTGTGGGGAAGGGTTTCAATGTGTGGGGAAGGAGGTTAAGTGTGTGGGGAAGGTGTTTCAGTGTGTGGGGAAGGGGTTTCAGAGTTTGGGTAATTGTTTCAGTGTGTGGGGAAGGGGTTTCAGTGAGTGGGGAAGGTGTTTCACAGTGTGGGGAAGGGTTTCAGTGTGTTGGGAAGGGTTTTGAGTGTGGGGGGAAGGGGTTTCAGTGTGTGGGGAAGGGGTTTCAGTGTGTGGGATGTGTTTCAGTGTGTGAGAAAGGGGTTTCAGTGTGTGGGGAAGGGTTTCACTGTGTGCGGAAGTAGTTTCAGTGTGTGGGGAAGGGGTTTCAGTGTGTGGGGAAGGTGTTTCAGTGTGTGTGGAAGGGGTTTCAGTGTGAGGGGAAGGGGTTTCAGTGTGTGGGGAAGGTGTTTCAGTGTGAGCGGAAGAGGTTTCAGTGCGTGCGATAAGGGTTTCAGTGTGTGGGGAAGGGTTTCAGTGTGTGGGGAAGGTGTTTCAGTGTGTGCGGAAGGGTTTTCAGTGTGTGGGGACGGGGTTTCAGTGTGTGGGGAAGGTGTTTCAGTGTGTGGGGAACTGTTTCACTGTGTGCGGAAGTGGTTTCAGTGTGTGGGGAAGGGTTTCAGTGTGTGGGGAAGGAGTTTCAGTGTGTGGGGATGTGTTTCAGTATGCGCGGAAGTGGTTTCAGTGTGTGGGGAAGGGTTTCAGTGTGTGGGGAAGGTGTTTCAGTGTGTGGGGATGTGTTTCAGTATGTGGGGAAGGGTTTGACTGAGTGCGGAAGGGGTCTCAGTGTTTGCGGAAGGGGTCTCAGTGTTTGGGGAAGGGGTTTCAGTATGTTGGGAAGGTGTTTCAGTGTGTGGGGATGTGTTTCAGTGTGTGGGGATGTGTTTCAGTGTGTGAGGAATGTGTTTCAGTGTGTGGGGAAGGGGTTTCAGAGTTTGGGTAATAGTTTCAGTGTGTGGGGAAAGGGTTTCAGTGAGTGGGGAAGGTGTTTCAGAGTGTGGGGACGGGTTTCAGTGTGTGGGGAAGGGTTTTGAGTGTGTGGGGAAGGGGTTTCAGTGTGTGGGGAAGGGGTTTCAGTGTGTGGGGATGTGTTTCAGTGTGTGAGGAAGGGGTTTCAGTGTGTGGGGAAGTGTTTCACTGTGTGCGGAAGGGGTTTCAGTGTGTGGGGAAGCAGTTTCAGTGTGTGGGGAAGGTGTTTCAGCGTGTGCGGAAGAGGTTTCAGTGTGTGCGATAAGGAGTTCAGTGTGTGGGGAAGGGGTTTCAGTGTGTGGGGAAGGTGTTTCAGTGTGTGCGGAAGGGGTTTCAGTGTGTGGGGAAGGGGTTTCAGTGTGTGGGGAAGGTGTTTCAGTGTGTGCAGAAGAGGTTTCAGTGTGTGCGATAAGGGTTTCAGTGTGTGGGGAAGGGGTTTCAGTGTGTGGGGAAGGTGTTACAGTGTGTGCGGAAGGGTTTTCAGTGTGTGGCGAAGGGTTTCACTGCGTGCAGAATGGGTTTCAGTGTGTGGGGAAGGAGTTTCAGTGTGTGGGGAAGGTGTTTCAGTGTGTGGGGAAGGGGTTTCAGTGTGTGGGGATTTGTTTCAGTGTGTGCGGAAGGGCTTTCAGTGTTTGGGGATGAGTTTCAGTGTGTGGGGAAGGTGTTTCTGTGTGTGGGGCAGGGCTTCAGTGTGTGCGGAAGGGGTTTCAGTGTGTGGGGAAGGTGTTTCGGTATGTGCGGAAGGGGTTTCAGTGTGTGGGGAAGATGTTTCAGTGTGTGCGGAAGGGGTTTCAGTCAGAGCGGAAGGGGTTTCAGTGTTGTGGGGAAGGTGTTTCAGTGTGTGGGGTGGTTTTTCAGTGTGTGGAGAAGGGGGTTCAGTGTGTGGGGAAGGGGCTTCAGTGTGTGGGGATGCGTTTCAGTGTGTGGGGATGGACTTCTGTGTGTGAAAAAGTGTTTCAGTGTGTGGGCAAGGTGTTTCAGTGTGTGGGGAAGGGTTTCAATGTGTGGGGAAGGAGGTTAAGTGTGTGGGGAAGGTGTTTCAGTGTGTGGGGAAGGGGTTTCAGAGTTTGGGTAATTGTTTCAGTGTGTGGGGAAGGGGTTTCAGTGAGTGGGGAAGGTGTTTCAGAATGTGGGGAAGGGTTTCAGTGTGTGGGGAAGGGTTTCAGTCTGTGGGGAACGGGTTTCAGTGTGTGGGGAAGGGGTTTCAGTGTGTGGGATGTGTTTCAGTTTGTGAGAAATGGGATTCAGTGTGTGGGGAAGGGTTTCACTGTGTACGGAAGTGGTTTCAGTGTGTGGGGAAGGGGTTTCAGTGTGTGGGGAATGTGTTTCAGTGTGTGCGGAAGGGGTTTCAGTGTGAGGGGAAGGGGTTTCAGTGTGTGGGGAAGGTGTTTCAGTGTGTGCGGAAGAGGTTTCAGTGCGTGCGATAAGGATTTCAGTGTGTGGGGAAGGGGTTTCAGTGTGTGGGGAAGGTGTTACAGTGTGTGTGGAAGGGTTTTCAGTGTGTGGGGACGGGGTGTCAGTGTGTGGGGAAGGGGTTTCAGTGTGTGGGGAACTGTTTCAGTGTGTGCGGAAGTGGTTTCAGTGTGTGGGGAAGGGTTTCAGTGTGTGGGGAAGGTGTTTCAGTGTGTGGGGATGTGTTTCAGTATGTGGGGAAGGGTTTGACTGAGTGCGGAAGGGGTTTCAGTGTTTGGGGAAGGGGTTTCAGTATGTGGGGAAGGTGTTTCAGTGTGTGGGGATGTGTTTCAGTGTGTGGGGAAGGCGTTTCAGTGTGTGGGGATGTGTTTCAGTGTGTGGGGAATGTGTTTCAGTGTGTGGGGAAGTGGTTTCAGAGATTGGGTAATTGTTTCAGTGTGTGGGGAAGGGGTTTCAGTGAGTGGGGAAGGTGTTTCAGAGTGTGGGGAAGGGTTTCAGTGTGTGGGGAAGGTTTTGAGTGTGTGGGGATGGGGTTTCAGTGTGTGGGGAAGGGGTTTCAGTGTGTGGGGAAGGGTTTCACTGTGTGCGGAAGGGGTTTCAGTGTGTGGGGAAGGTGTTTCAGTGTGTGCAGAAGGGGTTTCAGTGTGTGGGGAAGGGGTTTCAGTGTGTGGGGAAGGTGTTTCAGCGTGTGCGGAAGAGGTTTCAGTGTGTGCGATAAGGGGTTCAGTGTGTGGGGAAGGGGTTTCAGTGTGTGGGGAAGGTGTTTCAGTGTGTGCGGAAGGGGTTTCAGTGTGTGGGGAAGGGGTTTCAGTGTGTGGGGAAGGTGTTTCAGTGTGTGCGGAAGAGGTTTCAGTGTGTGCGATAAGGGTTTCAGTGTGTGGGGAAGGGGTTTCAGTGTGTGGGGAAGGTGTTACAGTGTGTGCAGAAGGGTTTTCAGTGTGTGGGGAAGGGGTTTGAGTGTGTGGGGAAGGGTTTCACTGCGTGCAGAATGGGTTTCAGTGAGTGGGGAAGGAGTTTCAGTGTGTGGGGAAGGTGTTTCAGTGTGTGGGGAAGGGGTTTCAGTGTGTGGGGATTTGTTTCAGTGTGTGCGGAAGGGCTTTCAGTGTGTGGGGATGAGTTTCAGTGTGTGGGGAAGGTGTTTCTGTGTGTGGGGCTGGGCTTCAGTGTGTGCGGAAGGGGTTTCAGTGTGTGGGGAAGGTGTTTCGGTATGTGCGGAAGGGGTTTCAGTGTTGTGGGGAAGGTGTTTCAGTGTGTGGGGAAGGTGTTTCAGTGTGTGCGGAAGGGGTTTCAGTCAGAGCGGAAGGCGTTTCAGTGTGTGGGGAAGGGGTTTCAGTGTGTGGGGAAGGTGTTTCGGTATGTGCGGAAGGGGTTTCAGTGTGTTTGGAAGGTTTTCAGTGTGTGGGCAATGTGTTTCAGTGTGTGGTGAATAGGTATCAGTGTGTGGGGAAGGGTTTTCAGTGTGTGAAGAAGGGGTTTCAGTGTGTGGGGAAGGGTTTCACTGTGTGCGGAAGGGGTTTCAGTGTGTGGGGAAGGGGTTTCAGTGTGTGGGGAATTGTTTCAGTGTGTGGGGAAGGGTTTTCAGTGTGTGGGGAAGGTGTTTCAGTGTGTGGGGAATTGTTTCAGTGTGTGGGGAAGGTGTTTCAGTGTGTGGGGAAGGGTTGCAGTGTGTGGGGAATGTGTTTCAGTGTGTGCGGAAGGGGATTCAGTGTGTGGGGAAGGTGTTTCGGTGTGTGGGGAAGTTGTTTCAGTGTGTGGGGCAGGGGATTCAGTGTGTGGGGAAGGTGTTTCGGTGTGTGGGGAAGGTGTTTCAGTGTGTGGGGAATTGTTTCAGTGTGTGGGGAAGGTGTTTCAGTGTGTGGGGAAGGGTTTCTGTGTGTGGGGAAGGTGTTTCAGTGTGTGGGGAAGAGCTTTCAGTGTGTGGGGAAGGTGTTTCAGTGTGTGGGAAAGTGTTTCAGTGTGTGGGGAAGGTGTTTCAGTGTGTGGGGAAGGGTTGCAGTGTGTGCGGAAAGTGTTTCAGTGTGTGGGGAAGGGGTTCCAGTGTGTGGGGAAGGTGTTTCATTGTGTGCGGAAGGGGTTTCAGTTTGTGGGGAAGTGGATTCAGTGTGTGGGGAAGGTGATTCATTGTGTGGGGTAGTTGTTTCATTGTGTGCGGAAGGGTATTCAGTGTCAGGGGAAGGGGTTTCAGTGTGTGGGGAGGGGGTTTCAGTGTGTGGCGAACGGTTTAACTGTGTGCGGAAGGGGTTTCAGAGTGTGGGGAAGGTGTTTCAGTGTGTGGGGAAGGAGTTTCAGTATGTGGGGAAGGGGTTTCAGTGTGAGGGGAAGGGTTTCAGTTTTTGGTGAAGGGTTTCAGTGTGTGGGGAAGGGGTATCAGTGTGTGGGGATGTGTTTCAGTATGTGGGGAAGGATTACAGTGTCTGCGGACGGTGTTTCAGTGTGTGGGGAAGGGGTTTCAGTGTGTGGGGAACTGTTTCAGTGTGTGCGGAAGTGGTTTCAGTGTGTGGGGAAGGGTTACAGTGTGTGGGGAAGGTGTTTCAGTGTGTGGGGATGTGTTTCAGTATGTGGGGAATGGTTTGACTGAGTGCGGAAGGGGTTTCAGTGTTTGGTGAAGGGGTTTCAGTGTGTGGGGAAGGTGTTTCAGTGTGTGGGGATGTGTTTCAGTGTGTGTGGAAGGCGTTTCAGTGTGTGGGGATGTGTTTCAGTGTGTGGGGAAGGCGTTTCAGTGTGTGGGGAAGAGTATCACTGTGTGTGGAAGGGGTTTCAGTGTGTGCGGAAGGGGTTTCAGTGTGTGGGGAAGGTGTTTCAGTGTGTGTGGAAAGTGTTTCAGTGTTTGGGGAAGGAGTTTCAGTGTGTGGCGAAGGGGTTTCAGTTTGAGCAGAATGTGTTTCAGTGTGTGGGGAAGGGGTTTCAATGTGTTGGGAAGGTGTTTCATTGTGTGGGGAAGGTGTTTCAGTGGATGGGGAAGGTGTTTCAGTGTGTGGGGAAGGGGTTCCAGTGTGTGGGGAACGTGTTTCTGTGTGTGGGGAACGGTTTCAGTGTGTGGGAAGGGGTATTAGTGTGTGAGGAAGGTGTTTCAGTGTGTGCGGGAGGTGTTTCAGTGTGTGGAGAAAGGGTTTCAGTGTGTGGGGAATGTGTTTCAGTGTGTGGGGATGGGTTTCAGTGTGTGGGGATGGGTTTCAGTGTGTGGGGATGGGTGTCAGTGCGTGCAGAAGGGGTATCAGTATGTGGGGAATGTGTTTCTGTGTGTGGGGTGGTGTTTCACTGTGTGGGGAAGGGGGATCAGTGTGTGGGGAAGGGGTTTCAGTGTGTGGGGATGGGTTTCAGTGTGTGGGGATGGACTTCTGTGTGTGAAAATGTGTTTCAGTGTGTGGGCAAGGTGTTTAAGTGTGTGGGGAAGGGTTTCAGTGTGTGGGGAAGGTGTTTAAGTGTTTGGGGAAGGTGTTTCAGTGTGTGGGGAAGGGGTTTCAGAGTTTGGGTAATTATTTCAGTGTGTTGGGAAGGGGTTTCAGTGAGTGGGGAAGGTGTTTCAGTGTGTGCGGAAGGGTTTTCAGTGTGTGGGGACGGGGTTTCAGTGTGTGGGGAAGGGGTTTCAGTGTGTGGGGAACTGTTTCAGTGTGTGCGGAAATGGTTTCAGTGTGTGGGGAAGGGTTTCAGTGTGTGGGGAAGGTGCTTCAGTGTGTGGGGATGTGTTTCAGTATGTCCGGAAGTGGTTTCAGTGTGTGGGGAAGGGTTTCAGTGTGTGGGGAAGGTGTTTCAGTGTGTGGGGATGTGTTTCAGTATGTGGGGAAGGGTTTGACTGAGTGCGGAAGGGGTCTCAGTGTTTGCGGAAGGGGTCTCAGTGTTTGGGGAAGGGGTTTCAGTATGTGGGGAAGGTGTTTCAGTGTGTGGGGAATTTTTTGACTGAGTGCGGAAGGGGTTTCAGTGTTTGGTGAAGGGGTTTCAGTGTGTGGGGAAGGTGTTTCAGTGTGTGGGGATGTGTTTCAGTGTGTGGGGAAGGCGTTTCAGTGTGTGGGGATGTGTTTCAGTGTGTGGGGAAGGCGTTTCAGTGTGTGGGGAAGAGTTTCACTGTGTGTGGAAAGGGTTTCAGTGTGTGCGGAAGGGGTTTCAGTGTGTGGGGAAGGTGTTTCAGTGTGTGTGGAAAGTGTTTCAGTGTTTGGGGAAGGAGTTTCAGTGTGTGGCGAAGGGGTTTCAGTTTGAGCAGAAGGTGTTTCAGTGTGTGGGGAAGGGGTTTCAATGTGTTGGGAAGGTGTTTCATTGTGTGGGGAAGGTGTTTCAGTGGATGGGGAAGGTGTTTCAGTGTGTGGGGAAGGGGTTCCAGTGTGTGGGGAACGTGTTTCTGTGTGTGGGGAACGGTTTCAGTGTGTGGGAAGGCGTATTAGTGTGTGAGGAAGGTGTTTCAGTGTGTGCGGGAGGTGTTTCAGTGTGTGGAGAAAGGGTTTCAGTGTGTGGGGAAGGTGTTTCAGTGTGTGGGGATGGGTTTCAGTGTGTGGGGATGGGTTTCAGTGTGTGGGGATGGGTGTCAGTGCGTGCAGAAGGGGTATCAGTATGTGGGGAATGTGTTTCTGTGTGTGGGGTGGTGTTTCACTGTGTGGGGAAGGGGGATCAGTGTGTGGGGAAGGGGTTTCAGTGTGTGGGGATGGGTTTCAGTGTGTGGGGATGGACTTCTGTGTGTGAAAATGTGTTTCAGTGTGTGGGCAAGGTGTTTAAGTGTGTGGGGAAGGGTTTCAGTGTGTGGGGAAGGTGTTTAAGTGTTTGGGGAAGGTGTTTCAGTGTGTGGGGAAGGGGTTTCAGAGTTTGGGTAATTATTTCAGTGTGTGGGGAAGGGGTTTCAGTGAGTGGGGAAGGTGTTTCAGTGTGTGCGGAAGGGTTTTCAGTGTGTGGGGACGGGGTTTCAGTGTGTGGGGAAGGGGTTTCAGTGTGTGGGGAACTGCTTCAGTGTGTGCGGAAATGGTTTCAGTGTGTGGGGAAGGGTTTCAGTGTGTGGGGAAGGTGTTTCAGTGTGTGGGGATGTGTTTCAGTATGTGCGGAAGTGGTTTCAGTGTGTGGGGAAGGGTTTCAGTGTGTGGGGAAGGTGTTTCAGTGTGTGGGGATGTGTTTCAGTATGTGGGGAAGGGTTTGACTGAGTGCGGAAGGGGTCTCAGTGTTAGCGGAAGGGGTCTCAGTGTTTGGGGAAGGGGTTTCAGTATGTGGGGAAGGTGTTTCAGTGTGTGGGGATGTGTTTCAGTGTGTGGGGAAGGCGTTTCAGTGTGTGGGGATGTGTTTCAGTGTGTGGGGAATGTGTTTCAGTGTGTGGGGAACGGGTTTCAGAGTTTGGGTAATTGTTTCAGTGTGTGGGGAAGGGGTTTCAGTGAGTGGGGAAGGTGTTTCAGAGTGTGGGGAAGGGTTTCAGTGTGTGGGGAAGGGTTTTGAGTGTGTGGGGAAGGGGTTTCAGTGTGTGCGGAAGGGGTTTCAGTGTGTGGGGATGTGTTTCAGTGTGTGAGGAAGGGGTTTCAGTGTGTGGGGAAGGGTTTCACTGTGTGCGGAAGGGGTTTCAGTGTGTGGGGAAGGGGTTTCAGTGTGTGGGGAAGGTGTTTCAGTGTGTGCAGAAGGGGTTTCAGTGTGTGGGGAAGGGGTTTCAGTGTGTGGGGAAGGTGTTTCAGCGTGTGCGGAAGAGGTTTCAGTGTGTGCGATAAGGAGTTCAGTGTGTGGGGAAGGGGTTTCAGTGTGTGGGGAAGGTGTTTCAGTGTGTGCGGAAGGGGTTTCAGTGTGTGGGGAAGGGGTTTCAGTGTGTGGGGAAGGTGTTTCAGTGTGTGCGGAAGAGGTTCCAGTGTGTGCGATAAGGGTTTCAGTGTGTGGGGAAGGGGTTTCAGTGTGTGGGGAAGGTGTTACAGTGTGTGCGGAAGGGTTTTCAGTGTGTGGGGAAGGGGTTTGAGTGTGTGGGGAAGTGTTTAACTGCGTGCAGAATGGGTTTCAGTGTGTGGGGAAGGATTTTCAGTGTGTGGGGAAGGTGTTTCAGTGTGTGGGGAAGGGGTTTCAGTGTGTGGGGATTTGTTTCAGTGTGTGCGGAAGGGCTTTCAGTGTGTGGGGAAGGGGTTTCAGTGTGTGGGGAAGGGGTTTCAGTGTGTGGGGATGTGTTTCAGTGTGTGAGGAAGGGGTTTCAGTGTGTGGGGAAGGGTTTCACTGTGTGCGGAAGGGGTTTCAGTGTGTGGGGAAGGTGTTTCTGTGTGTGGGGCAGGGCTTCAGTGTGTGCGGAAGGGGTTTCAGTGTGTGGGGAAGGTGTTTCGGTATGTGCAGAAGGGGTTTCAGTGTGTGGGGATGTGTTTCAGTGTGTGGGGATGTGTTTCAGTGTGTGGGGAAGGGTTTCAGAGTGTGGGGAAGGTGTCTCAGTGTGTGGGGATGGTTTTCAGTGTGTGTGGATGGGTTTCAGTGTGTGGGGATGGGTTTCATTGTATGCGGAAGGAGTTTCAGTGTGTGGGGAAGGTGTTTCAGTGTGTGGGGAAGGTGTTTCGGTATGTGCGGAAGGGGTTTCAGTGTGTGGGGAAGGTGTTTCAGTGTGTGCGGAAGGGGTTTCAGTCAGAGCGGAAGGGGTTTCAGTGTTGTGGGGAAGGTGTTTCAGTGTGTGGGGTGGTGTTTCAGTGTGTGGAGAAGGGGGTTCAGTGTGTGGGGAAGGGGCTTCAGTGTGTGGGGATGCGTTTCAGTGTGTGGGGATGGACTTCTGTGTGTGAAAAAGTGTTTCAGTGTGTGGGCAAGGTGTTTCAGTGTGTGGGGAAGGGTTTCAATTGTGTGGGGAAGGAGGTTAAGTGTGTGGGGAAGGTGTTTCAGTGTGTGGGGATGTGTTTCAGTATGTGGGGAAGGGTTTGACTGAGTGCGGAAGGGGTCTCAGTGTTTGCGGAAGGGGTCTCAGTGTTTGGGGAAGGGGTTTCAGTATGTGGGGAAGGTGTTTCAGTGTGTGGGGATGTGTTTCAGTGTGTGGGGAAGGCGTTTCAGTGTGTGGGGATGTGTTTCAGTGTGTGGGGAATGTGTTTCAGTGTGTGGGGAACGGGTTTCAGAGTTTGGGTAATTGTTTCAGTGTGTGGGGAAGGGGTTTCAGTGAGTGGGGAAGGTGTTTCAGAGTGTGGGGAAGGGTTTCAGTGTGTGGGGAAGGGTTTTGAGTGTGTGGGGAAGGGGTTTCAGTGTGTGCGGAAGGGGTTTCAGTGTGTGGGGATGTGTTTCAGTGTGTGAGGAAGGGGTTTCAGTGTGTGGGGAAGGGTTTCACTGTGTGCGGAAGGGGTTTCAGTGTGTGGGGAAGGGGTTTCAGTGTGTGGGGAAGGTGTTTCAGTGTGTGCAGAAGGGGTTTCAGTGTGTGGGGAAGGGGTTTCAGTGTGTGGGGAAGGTGTTTCAGCGTGTGCGGAAGAGGTTTCAGTGTGTGCGATAAGGAGTTCAGTGTGTGGGGAAGGGGTTTCAGTGTGTGGGGAAGGTGTTTCAGTGTGTGCGGAAGGGGATTCAGTGTGTGGGGAAGGGGTTTCAGTGTGTGGGGAAGGTGTTTCAGTGTGTGCGGAAGAGGTTCCAGTGTGTGCGATAAGGGTTTCAGTGTGTGGGGAAGGGGTTTCAGTGTGTGGGGAAGGTGTTACAGTGTGTGCGGAAGGGTTTTCAGTGTGTGGGGAAGGGGTTTGAGTGTGTGGGGAAGTGTTTAACTGCTTGCAGAATGGGTTTCAGTGTGTGGGGAAGGAGTTTCAGTGTGTGGGGAAGGTGTTTCAGTGTGTGGGGAAGGGGTTTCAGTGTGTGGGGATTTGTTTCAGTGTGTGCGGAAGGGCTTTCAGTGTGTGGGGAAGGGGTTTCAGTGTGTGGGGAAGGGGTTTCAGTGTGTGGGGATGTGTTTCAGTGTGTGAGGAAGGGGTTTCAGTGTGTGGGGAAGGGTTTCACTGTGTGCGGAAGGGGTTTCAGTGTGTGGGGAAGGTGTTTCTGTGTGTGGGGCAGGGCTTCAGTGTGTGCGGAAGGGGTTTCAGTGTGTGGGGAAGGTGTTTCGGTATGTGCGGAAGGGGTTTCAGTGTGTGGGGATGTGTTTCAGTGTGTGGGGATGTGTTTCAGTGTGTGGGGAAGGGTTTCAGAGCGTGGGGAAGGTGTCTCAGTGTGTGGGGATGGTTTTCAGTGTGTGTGGATGGGTTTCAGTGTGTGGGGATGGGTTTCATTGTATGCGGAAGGAGTTTCAGTGTGTGGGGAAGGTGTTTCAGTGTGTGGGGAAGGTGTTTCGGTATGTGCGGAAGGGGTTTCAGTGTGTGGGGAAGGTGTTTCAGTGTGTGCGGAAAGGGTTTCAGTCAGAGCAGAAGGGGTTTCAGTGTTGTGGGGAAGGTGTTTCAGTGCGTGGGGTGGTGTTTCAGTGTGTGGAGAAGGGGGTTCAGTGTGTGGGGAAGGGGCTTCAGTGTGTGGGGATGCGTTTCAGTGTGTGGGGATGGACTTCTGTGTGTGAAAAAGTGTTTCAGTGTGTGGGCAAGGTGTTTCAGTGTGTGGGAAAGGGTTTCAATGTGTGGGGAAGGAGGTTAAGTGTGTGGGGAAGGTGTTTCAGTGTGTGGGGAAGGGGTTTCAGAGTTTGGGTAATTGTTTCAGTGTGTGGGGAAGGGGTTTCAGTGAGTGGGGAAGGTGTTTCAGAGTGTGGGGAAGGGTTTCAGTGTGTGGGGAAGGGTTTTGAGTGTGTGGGGAACGGGTTTCAGTGTGTGGGGAAGGGGTTTCAGTGTGTGGGATGTGTTTCAGTGTGTGAGAAAGGGGTTTCAGTGTGTGGGGAAGGGTTTCACTGTGTGCGGAAGTGGCTTCAGTGTGTGGGGAAGGGGTTTCAGTGTGTGGGGAAGGTGTTTCAGTGTGTGCGGAAGGGGTTTCAGTGTGAGGGGAAGGGGTTTCAGTTTGTGGGGAAGGTGTTTCAGTGTGTGCGGAAGAGGTTTCAGTGCGTGCGATAAGGGTTTCAGTGTGTGGGGAAGGGGTTTCAGTGTGTGGGGAAGGTGTTACAGTGTGTGCGGAAGGGTTTTCAGTGTGTGGGGACGGGGTTTCAGTGTGTGGGGAAGGGGTTTCAGTGTGTGGGGAACTGTTTCAGTGTGTGCGGAAGTGGTTTCAGTGTGTGGGGAAGGTGTTTCAGTGTGTGGGGATGTGTTTCAGTATGTGGGGAAGGGTTTGACTGAGTGCGGAAGGGGTTTCAGTGTTTGGGGAAGGGGTTTCAGTATGTGGGGAAGGGGTTTCAGTGTGTGGGGAAGGTGTTTCAGTGTGTGCGGAAGGGGTTTCAGTGTGAGGGGAAGGGGTTTCAGTTTGTGGGGAAGGTGTTTCAGTGTGTGCGGAAGAGGTTTCAGTGCGTGCGATAAGGGTTTCAGTGTGTGGGGAAGGGGTTTCAGTGTGTGGGGAAGGTGTTACAGTGTGTGCGGAAGGGTTTTCAGTGTGTGGGGACGGGGTTTCAGTGTGTGGGGAAGGGGTTTCAGTGTGTGGGGAACTGTTTCAGTGTGTGCGGAAGTGGTTTCAGTGTGTGGGGAAGGTGTTTCAGTGTGTGGGGATGTGTTTCAGTATGTGGGGAAGGGTTTGACTGAGTGCGGAAGGGGTTTCAGTGTTTGGGGAAGGGGTTTCAGTATGTGGGGAAGGTGTTTCAGTGTGTGGGGATGTGTTTCAGTGTGTGGGGAAGGCGTTTCAGTGTGTGGGGATGTGTTTCAGTGTGTGGGGAATGTGTTTCAGTGTGTGGGGAAGTGGTTTCAGAGTTTGGGTAATTGTTTCAGTGTGTGGGGAAGGGGTTTCAGTGAGTGGGGAAGGTGTTTCACAGTGTGGGGAAGGGTTTCAGTGTGTGGGGAAGGGTTTTGAGTGAGTGGGGAAGGGGTTTCAGTGTGTGGGGAAGGGGTTTCAGTGTGTGGGGATGTGTTTCAGTGTGTGAGGAAGGGGTTTCAGTGTGTGGGGAAGGGTTTCACTGTGTGCGGAAGGGGTTTCAGTGTGTGGGGAAGGGGTTTCAGTGTGTGGGCAAGGTGTTTCAGTGAGTGCAGAAGGGGTTTCAGTGTGTGGGGTATTGTTTCAGTGTGTGGGGAAGGTGTTTCAGTGTGTGGGGAAGGGTTGCACTGTGTGGGGTAAGTGTTTCAGTGTGTGTGGAAGGGGATTCAGTGTGTGGGGAAGGTGTTTCGGTGTGTGGGGAAGTTGTTTCAGTGTGTGGGGCAGGGGTTTCAGTGTGTGGGGAAGGTGTTTCAGTGTGCGGGGAAGGTGTTTCAGTGTGTGGCAAGGTGTTTCAGTGTGTGGGGAAGGGTTTTCAGTGTGTGGGGAAGGTGTTTCAGTGTGTGGGGAAGTGTTTCAGTGTGTGGGGAAGGTGTTTCAGTGTGTGGGGAAGGTTTGCAGTGTGTGCGGAAATTGTTTCAGTGTGTGCGGAAGGGGTTTCAGTGCGTGCGGAAGGTGTTTCAGTGTGTGGGGAAGGGGTTCCAGTGTGTGGGGAAGGTGTTTCATTGTGTGCGGAAGGGGTTTCAGTTTGTGGGGAAGTGGATTCAGTGTGTGGGGAAGGTGTTTCATTGTGTGGGGTAGTTGTTTCATTGTGTGCGGAAGGGTATTCAGTGTGAGGGGAAGGGTTTCAGTGTGTGGGGAGGGGGTTTCAGTGTGTGGGGAACGGTTTAACTGTGTGCGGAAGGGGTTTCAGAGTGTGGGGAAGGTGTTTCAGTGTGTGGGGAAGGAGTTTCAGTATGTGGGGAAGGGGTTTCAATGTGAGGGGAAGGGTTTCAGTTTTTGGTGAAGGGTTTCAGTGTGTGGGGAAGGGGTATCAGTGTGTGAGGAAGGGGATTCAGTGTCTGGGGAAGGGGTTCAGTGTTTGGGGATGGGGTTTCAGTGTGTGGGGAAGGGGTTTCAGTGTGTGGGGAAGTGTTTCAGTGTTTGGGGAAGGATTACAGTGTCTGCGGACGGTGTTTCAGTGTGTGGGGAAGGGGTTTCAGTGTGTGGGGAACTGTTTCAGTGTGTGCGGAAGTGGTTTCAGTGTGTGGGGAAGGGTTACAGTGTGTGGGGAAGGTGTTTCAGTGTGTGCGGATGTGTTTCAGTATGTGGGGAAGGGTTTGACTGAGTGCGGAAGGGGTTTCAGTGTTTGGTGAAGGGGTTTCAGTGTGTGGGGAAGGTGTTTCAGTTTGTGGGGATGTGTTTCAGTGTATGGTGAAGGCGTTTCAGTGTGTGGGGATGTGTTTCAGTGTGTGGGGAAGGCGTTTCAGTGTGTGGGGAAGAGTTTCACTGTGTGTGGAAGGGGTTTCAGTGTGTGCGGAAGGGGTTTCAGTGTGTGGGGAAGGTGTTTCAGTGTGTGTGGAAAGTGTTTCAGTGTTTGGGGAAGGAGTTTCAGTGTGTGGCGAAGGGGTTTCAGTTTGAGCAGAAGGTGTTTCAGTGTGTGGGGAAGGGGTTTCAATGTGTTGGGAAGGTGTTTCATTGTGTGGGGAAGGTGTTTCAGTGGATGGGGAAGGTGTTTCAGTGTGTGGGGAAGGGGTTCCAGTGTGTGGGGAACGTGTTTCTGTGTGTGGGGAACGGTTTCAGTGTGTGGGAAGGGGTATTAGTGTGTGAGGAAGGTGTTTCAGTGTGTGGGCAAGGTGTTTCAGTGTGTGGAGAAAGGGTTTCAGTGTGTGGGGATGGGTTTCAGTGTGTGGGGATGGGTGTCAGTGTGTGCAGAAGGGGTATCAGTATGTGGGGAATGTGTTTCTGTGTGTGGGGTGGTGTTTCAGTGTGTGGTGAAGGGGTTTCAGTGTGTGGGGATGGGTTTCAGTGTGTTGGGATGGACTTCTGTGTGTGAAAATGTGTTTCAGTGTGTGGCCAAGGTGTTTCAGTGTGTGGGGAAGTGTTTCAGTGTGTGGGGAAGGTGTTTAAGTGTTTGGGGAAGGTGAGTCAGTGTGTGGGGAAGGGGTTTCAGAGTTTGGGTAATTATTTCAGTTTGTGGGGAAGGGGTTTCAGTGAGTGGGGAAGGTGTTTCAGTGTGTGCGGAAGGGTTTTCAGTGTGTGGGGACGGGGTTTCAGTGTTTGGGGAAGGGGTTTCAGTGTGTGGGGAACTGTTTCAGTGTGTGTGGAAGGGGTTTCAGTGTGTGGGGAAGGGTTTCAGCGTGTGGGGAAGGTGTTTCAGTGTGTGGGGCTGTGTTTCAGTATGTGCGGAAGTGGTTTCAGTGTGTGGGGAAGGGATTCAGTGTGTGTTGAAGGTGTTTCAGTGTGAGGGGATGTGTTTCAGTATGTGGGGAAGGGTTTGACTGAGTGCGGAAGGGGTCTCAGTGTTTGCGGAAGGGGTCTCAGTGTTTGGGGAAGGGGTTTCAGTATGTGGGGAAGGTGTTTCAGTGTGTGGAGATGTGTTTCAGTGTGTGGGGAAGGCGTTTCAGTGTGTGGGGATGTGTTTCAGTGTGTGGGGAATGTGTTTCAGTGTGTGGGGAAGGGGTTTCAGAGTTTGGGTAATTGTTTCAGTGTGTTGGGAAGGGGTTTCAGTGAGTGGGGAAGGTGTTTCAGAGTGTGGGGAAGGGTTTCAGTGTGTGGGGAAGGGTTTTGAGTGTGTGGGGAAGGGGTTTCAGTGTGTGGGGAAGGGGTTTCAGTGTGTGGGGATGTGTTTCAGTGTGTGAGGAAGGGGTTTCAGTGTGTGGGGAAGGGTTTCACTGTGTGCGGAAGGGGTTTCAGTGTGTGGGGAAGGAGTTTCAGTGTGTGGGGAAGGTGTTTCAGCGTGTGCGGAAGAGGTTTCAGTGTGTGCGATAAGGAGTTCAGTGTGTGGGGAAGGGGTTTCAGTGTGTGGGGAAGGTGTTTCAGTGTGTGCGGAAGGGGTTTCAGTGTGTGGGCAAGGGGTTTCAGTGTGTGGGGAAGGTGTTTCAGTGTGTGCGGAAGAGGTTTCAGTGTGTGCGATAAGGGTTTCAGTGTGTGGGGAAGGGGTTTCAGTGTGTGGGGAAGGTGTTACAGTGTGTGCGGAAGGGTTTTCAGTGTGTGGGGAAGGGGTTTGAGTGTGTGGGGAAGGGTTTCACTGCGTGCAGAATGGGTTTCAGTGTGTGGGGAAGGTGTTTCAGTGTGTGGGGAAGGGGTTTCAGTGTGTGGGGATTTGTTTCAGTGTGTGCGGAAGGGCTTTCAGTGTGTGGGGATGAGTTTCAGTGAGTGGGGAAGGTGTTTCTGTGTGTGGGGCAGGGCTTCAGTGTGTGCGGAAGGGGTTTCAGTGTGTGGGGAAGGTGTTTCGGTATGTGCGGAAGGGGTTTCTGTGTGTGGGGAAGGTGTTTCAGTGTGTGCAGAAGGGGTTTCAGTCAGAGCGGAAGGGGTTTCAGTGTTGTGGGGAAGGTGTTTCAGTGTGTGGGGTGGTGTTTCAGTGTGTGGAGAAGGGGGTTCAGTGTGTGGGGAAGGGGCTTCAGTGTGTGGGGATGCGTTTCAGTGTGTGGGGATGGACTTCTGTGTGTGAAAAAGTGTTTCAGTGTGTGGGCAAGGTGTTTCAGTGTGTGGGGAAGGGTTTCAATGTGTGGGGAAGGAGGTTAAGTGTGTGGGGAAGGTGTTTCAGTGTGTGGGGAAGGGATTTCAGTGTTTGGGTAATTGTTTCAGTGTGTGGGGAAGGGGTTTCAGTGAGTGGGGAAGGTGTTTCAGAGTGTGGGGAAGGGTTTCAGTGTGTGGGGAAGGGTTTTGAGTGTGTGGGGAACGGGTTTCAGTGTGTGGGGAAGGGGTTTCAGTGTGTGGGATGTGTTTCAGTGTGTGAGAAATGTGTTTCAGTGTGTGGGGAAGGGTTTCACTGTGTGCGGAAGTGGTTTCAGTGTGTGGGGAAGGGGTTTCAGTGTGTGGGGAAGGTGTTTCAGTGTGTGCGGAAGGGGTTTCAGTGTGAGGGGAAGGGGTTTCAGTGTGTGGGGAAGGTGTTTCAGTGTGTGCGGAAGAGGTTTCAGTGCGTGCGATAAGGGTTTCAGTGTGTGGGGAAGGGGTTTCAGTGTGTGGGGAAGGTGTTACAGTGTGTGCGGAAGGGTTTTCAGTGTGTGGGGACGGGGTTTCAGTGTGTGGGGAAGGGGTTTCAGTGTGTGGGGAACTGTTTCAGTGTGTGCGGAAGTGGTTTCAGTGTGTGGGGAAGGGTTTCAGTGTGTGGGGATGTGTTTCAGTATGTGGGGAAGGGTTTGACTGAGTGCGGAAGGGGTTTCAGTGTTTGGGGAAGGGGTTTCAGTATGTGGGGAAGGTGTTTCAGTGTGTGGGGATGTGTTTCAGTGTGTGGGGAATGCGTTTCAGTGTGTGGGGATGTGTTTCAGTGTGTGGGGAATGTGTTTCAGTGTGTGGGGAAGTGGTTTCAGAGTTTGGGTAATTGTTTCAGTGTGTGGGGAAGGGGTTTCAGTGAGTGGGGAAGGTGTTTCAGAGTGTGGGGAAGGGTTTCAGTGTGTGGGGAAGGGTTTTGAGTGTGTGGGGAAGGGGTTTCAGTGTGTGGGGAAGGGGTTTCAGTGTGTGGGGATGTGTTTCAGTGTGTGAGGAAGGGGTTTCAGTGTGTGGGGAAGGGTTTCACTGTGTGCGGACGGGGTTTCAGTGTGTGGGGAAGGGGTTTCAGTGTGTGGGGAAGGTGTTTCAGTGTGTGCAGAAGGGGTTTCAGTGTGTGGGGAAGGGGTTTCAGTGTGTGGGGAAGGTGTTTCAGCGTGTGCGGAAGAGGTTTCAGTGTGTGCGATAAGGGGTTCAGTGTGTGGGGAAGGGGTTTCAGTGTGTGGGGAAGGTGTTTCAGTGTGTGCGGAAGGGGTTTCAGTGTGTGGGGAAGGGGTTTCAGTGTGTGGGGAAGGTGTTTCAGTGTGTGCGGAAGAGGTTTCAGTGTGTGCGATAAGGTGTTACAGTGTGTGCGGAAGGGTTTTCAGTGTGTGGGGAAGGGGTTTGAGTGTGTGGGGAAGGGTTTCACTGCGTGCAGAATGGGTTTCAGTGTGTGGGGAAGGAGTTTCAGTGAGTGGGGAAGGTGTTTCAGTGTGTGGGGAAGGGGTTTCAGTGTGTGGGGATTTGTTTCAGTGTGTTCGGAAGGGCTTTCAGTGTGTGGGGATGAGTTTCAGTGTGTGGGGAAGGTGTTTCTGTGTGTGGGGCAGGGCTTCAGTGTGTGCGGAAGGGGTTTCAGTGTGTGGGGAAGGTGTTTCGGTATGTGCGGAAGGGGTTTCAGTGTTGTGGGGAAGGTGTTTCAGTTTGCGGGGAAGGTGTTTCAGTGTGTGCGGAAGGGGTTTCAGTCAGAGCGGAAGGCGTTTCAGTGTGTGGGGAAGGGGTTTCAGTGTGTGGGGAAGGTGTTTCGGTATTTGCGGAAGGGGTTTCAGTGTGTTTGGAAGGTTTTCAGTGTGTGGGCAATGTGTTTCAGTGTGTGGTGAATGGGTATCAGTGTGTGGGAAAGGGTTTTCAGTGTGTGAAGAAGGTGTTTCAGTGTGTGGGGAAGGGTTTCACTGTGTGCGGAAGGGGTTTCAGTGTGTGGGGAAGGGGTTTCAGTGTGTGGGGAAGGTGTTTCAGTGTGTGGGGAAGGGTTTTCAGTGTGTGGGGAAGGTGTTTCAGTGTGTGGGGAATTGTTTCAGTGTGTGGGGAAGGTGTTTCAGTGTGTGGGGAAGGGTTGCAGTGTGTGGGGAAAGTGTTTCAGTGTGTGCGGAAGGGGATTCAGTGTGTGGGGAAGGTGTTTCGGTGTGTGGGGAAGTTGTTTCAGTGTGCGGGGAAGGTGTTTCAGTGTGTGGCAAGGTGTTTCAGTGTGTGGGGAAGGGTTTTCAGTGTGTGGGGAAGGTGTTTCAGTGTGTGTGGAAGTGTTTCAGTGTGTGGGGAAGGTGTTTCAGTGTGTGGGGAAGGGTTGCAGTGTGTGCGGAAAGTGTTTCAGTGTGTGCGGAAGGGGTTTCAGTGCGTGCGGAAGGTGTTTCAGTGTATGGGGAAGGGGTTCCAGTGTTTGGGGAAGGTGTTTCATTGTGTGCGGAAGGGGTTTCAGTTTGTGGGGAAGTGGATTCAGTGTGTGGGGAAGGTGTTTCATTGTGTGGGGTAGTTGTTTCATTGTGTGCGGAAGGGTATTCAGTGTGAGGGGAAGGGGTTTCAGTGTGTGGGGAGGGGATTTCAGTGTGTGGGGAACGGTTTAACTGTGTGCGAAAGGGGTTTCAGAGTGTGGGGAAGGTGTTTCAGTGTGTGGGGAAGGAGTTTCAGTATGTGGGGAAGGGGTTTCAGTGTGAGGGGAAGGGTTTCAGTTTTTGGTGAAGGGTTTCAGTTTGTGGGGAAGGGGTATCAGTGTGTGAGGAAGGGGATTCAGTGTCTGGGGAAGGGTTTCAGTGTTTGGGGATGGGGTTTCTGTGTGTGGGGAAGGGGTTTCAGTGTGTGGGGAAGTGTTTCAGTGTTTGGGGAAGGATTACAGTGTCTGCGGACGGTGTTTCAGTGTGTGGGGAAGGGGTTTCAGTGTGTGGGGAACTGTTTCAGTATGTGGGGAAGGGTTTGACTGAGTGCGGAAGGGGTTTCAGTGTTTGGTGAAGGGGTTTCAGTGTGTGGGGAAGGTGTTTCAGTGTGTGGGGATGTGTTTCAGTGTGTGGGGAAGGCGTTTCAGTGTGTGGGGATGTGTTTCAGTGTGTGGGGAAGGCGTTTCAGTGTGTGGGGAAGAGTTTCACTGTGTGTGGAAGGGGTTTCAGTGTGTGTGGAAGGGGTTTCAGTGTGTGGGGAAGGTGTTTCAGTGTGTGTGGAAAGTGTTTCAGTGTTTGGGGAAGGAGTTTCAGTGTGTGGCGAAGGGGTTTCAGTTTGAGCAGAAGGTGTTTCAGTGTGTGGGGAAGGGGTTTCAATGTGTTGGGAAGGTGTTTCATTGTGTGGGGAAGGTGTTTCAGTGGATGGGGAAGGTGTTTCAGTGTGTGGGGAAGGGGTTCCAGTGTGTGGGGAACGTGTTTCTGTGTGTGGGGAACGGTTTCAGTGTGTGGGAAGGGGTATCAGTGTGTGAGGAAGGTGTTTCAGTGTGTGCAGGAGGTGTTTCAGTGTGTGGAGAAAGGGTTTCAGTGTGTGGGGAAGGTGTTTCAGTGTGTGGGGATGGGTTTCAGTGTGTGGGGATGGGTTTCAGTGTGTGGGGATGGGTGTCAGTGTGTGCAGAAGGGGTATCAGTATGTGGGGAATGTGTTTCTGTGTGTGGGGTGGTGTTTCAATGTGTGGGGAAGGGGGTTCAGTGTGTGGGGAAGGGGTTTCAGTGTGTGGGGATGGGTTTCAGTGTGTGGGGATGGACTTCTGTGTGTGAAAATGTGTTTCAGTGTGTGGGCAAGGCGTTTCAGTGTGTGGGGAAGGGTTTCAGTGTGTGGGGAAGGTGTTTAAGTGTTTGGGGAAGGTGTTTCAGTGTGTGCGGAAGGGTTTTCAGTGTGTGGGGACGGGGTTTCAGTGTGTGGGGAAGGGGTTTCAGTGTGTGGGGAACTGTTTCAGTGTGTGCGGAAGTGGTTTCAGTGTGTGGGGAAGGGTTTCAGTGTGTGGGGAAGGTGTTTCAGTGTGTGGGGATGTGTTTCAGTATGTGCGGAAGTGGTTTCAGTGTGTGGGGAAGGGTTTCAGTGTGTGGGGAAGGTGTTTCAGTGTGTGGGGATGTGTTTCAGTATGTGGGGAAGGGTTTGGCTGAGTGCGGAAGGGGTCTCAGTGTTTGCGGAAGGGGTCTAAGTGTTTGGGGAAGGGGTTTCAGTATGTGGGGAAGGTGTTTCAGTGTGTGGGGATGTGTTTCAGTGTGTGGGGAAGGCGTTTCAGTGTGTGGGGATGTGTTTCAGTGTATGGGGAATGTGTTTCAGTGTGTGGGGAAGGGGTTTCAGAGTTTGGGTAATTGTTTCAGTGTGTGGGGTAGGGGTTTCAGTGAGTGGGGAAGGTGTTTCAGAGTGTGGGGAAGGGTTTCAGTGTGTGGGGAAGGGTTTTGAATGTGTGGGGATGGGGTTTCAGTGTGTGGGGAAGGGGTTTCAGTGTGTGGGGATGTGTTTCAGTGTGTGAGGAAGGGGTTTCAGTGTGTGGGGAAGGGTTTCACTGTGTGCGGAAGGGGTTTCAGTGTGTTAGGAAGGGGTTTCAGTGTGTGGGGAAGGTGTTTCAGTGTGTGCAGAAGGGGTTTCAGTGTGTGGGGAAGGGGTTTCAGTGTGTGGGGAAGGTGTTTCAGCGTGTGCGGAAGAGGTTTCAGTGTGTGCGATAAGGAGTTCAGTGTGTGGGGAAGGGGTTTCAGTGTGTGGGGAAGGTGTTTCAGTGTGTGCGGAAGGGGTTTCAGTGTGTGGGGAAGGGGTTTCAGTGTGTGGGGAAGGTGTTTCAGTGTGTGCGGAAGAGGTTTCAGTGTGTGCGATAAGGGTTTCAGTGTGTGGGGAAGGGGTTTCAGTGTGTGGGGAAGGTGTTACAGTGTGTGCGGAAGGGTTTTCAGTGTGTGGGGAAGGGGTTTGAGTGTGTGGGGAAGGGTTTCACTGCGTGCAGAATGGGTTTCAGTGTGTGGGGAAGGAGTTTCAGTGTGTGGGGAAGGTGTTTCAGTGTGTGGGGAAGGGGTTTCAGTGTGTGGGGATTTGTTTCAGTGTGTGCGGAAGGGCTTTCAGTGTGTGGGGATGAGCTTCAGTGTGTGGGGAAGGTGTTTCTGTGTGTGGGGCAGGGCTTCAGTGTGTGCGGAAGGGGTTTCAGTGTGTGGGGAAGGTGTTTCAGTGTGTGCGGAAGGGGTTTCAGTGTGTGGGGAAGGGGTTTCAGTGTGTGGGGAAGGTGTTTCAGTGTGTGCGGAAGAGGTTTCAGTGTGTGCGATAAGGTGTTACAGTGTGTGCGGAAGGGTTTTCAGTGTGTGGGGAAGGGGTTTGAGTGTGTGGGGAAGGGTTTCACTGCGTGCAGAATGGGTTTCAGTGTGTGGGGAAGGAGTTTCAGTGAGTGGGGAAGGTGTTTCAGTGTGTGGGGAAGGGGTTTCAGTGTGTGGGGATTTGTTTCAGTGTGTTCGGAAGGGCTTTCAGTGTGTGGGGATGAGTTTCAGTGTGTGGGGAAGGTGTTTCTGTGTGTGGGGCAGGGCTTCAGTGTGTGCGGAAGGGGTTTCAGTGTGTGGGGAAGGTGTTTCGGTATGTGCGGAAGGGGTTTCAGTGTTGTGGTGAAGGTGTTTCAGTTTGCGGGGAAGGTGTTTCAGTGTGTGCGGAAGGGGTTTCAGTCAGAGCGGAAGGCGTTTCAGTGTGTGGGGAAGGGGTTTCAGTGTGTGGGGAAGGTGTTTCGGTATTTGCGGAAGGGGTTTCAGTGTGTTTGGAAGGTTTTCAGTGTGTGGGCAATGTGTTTCAGTGTGTGGTGAATGGGTATCAGTGTGTGGGAAAGGGTTTTCAGTGTGTGAAGAAGGTGTTTCAGTGCGTGGGGAAGGGTTTCACTGTGTGCGGAAGGGGTTTCAGTGTGTGGGGAAGGGGTTTCAGTGTGTGGGGAAGGTGTTTCAGTGTGTGGGGAAGGGTTTTCAGTGTGTGGGGAAGGTGTTTCAGTGTGTGGGGAATTGTTTCAGTGTGTGGGGAAGGTGTTTCAGTGTGTGGAGAAGGGTTGCAGTGTGTGGGGAAAGTGTTTCAGTGTGTGCGGAAGGGGATTCAGTGTGTGGGGAAGGTGTTTCGGTGTGTGGGGAAGTTGTTTCAGTGTGCGGGGAAGGTGTTTCAGTGTGTGGCAAGGTGTTTCAGTGTGTGGGGAAGGGTTTTCAGTGTGTGGGGAAGGTGTTTCTGTGTGTGTGGAAGTGTTTCAGTGTGTGGGGAAGGTGTTTCAGTGTGTGGGGAAGGGTTGCAGTGTGTGCGGAAAGTGTTTCAGTGTGTGCGGAAGGGGTTTCAGTGCGTGCGGAAGGTGTTTCAGTGTATGGGGAAGGGGTTCCAGTGTTTGGGGAAGGTGTTTCATTGTGTGCGGAAGGGGTTTCAGTTTGTGGGGAAGTGGATTCAGTGTGTGGGGAAGGTGTTTCATTGTGTGGGGTAGTTGTTTCATTGTGTGCGGAAGGGTATTCAGTGTGAGGGGAAGGGGTTTCAGTGTGTGGGGAGGGGATTTCAGTGTGTGGGGAACGGTTTAACTGTGTGCGGAAGGGGTTTCAGAGTGTGGGGAAGGTGTTTCAGTGTGTGGGGAAGGAGTTTCAGTATGTGGGGAAGGGGTTTCAGTGTGAGGGGAAGGGTTTCAGTTTTTGGTGAAGGGTTTCAGTTTGTGGGGAAGGGGTATCAGTGTGTGAGGAAGGGGATTCAGTGTCTGGGGAAGGGTTTCAGTGTTTGGGGATGGGGTTTCTGTGTGTGGGGAAGGGGTTTCAGTGTGTGGGGAAGTGTTTCAGTGTTTGGGGAAGGATTACAGTGTCTGCGGACGGTGTTTCAGTGTGTGGGGAAGGGGTTTCAGTGTGTGGGGAACTGTTTCAGTATGTGGGGAAGGGTTTGACTGAGTGCGGAAGGGGTTTCAGTGTTTGGTGAAGGGGTTTCAGTGTGTGGGGAAGGTGTTTCAGTGTGTGGGGATGTGTTTCAGTGTGTGGGGAAGGCGTTTCAGTGTGTGGGGATGTGTTTCAGTGTGTGGGGAAGGTGTTTCAGTGTGTGTGGAAAGTGTTTCAGTGTTTGGGGAAGGAGTTTCAGTGTGTGGCGAAGTGGTTTCAGTTTGAGCAGAAGGTGTTTCAGTGTGTGGGGAAGGGGTTTCAATGTGTTGGGAAGGTGTTTCATTGTGTGGGGAAGGTGTTTCAGTGGATGGGGAAGGTGTTTCAGTGTGTGGGGAAGGGGTTCCAGTGTGTGGGGAACGTGTTTCTGTGTGTGGGGAACGGTTTCAGTGTGTGGGAAGGGGTATCAGTGTGTGAGGAAGGTGTTTCAGTGTGTGCAGGAGGTGTTTCAGTGTGTGGAGAAAGGGTTTCAGTGTGTGGGGAAGGTGTTTCAGTGTGTGGGGATGGGTTTCAGTGTGTGGGGATGGGTTTCAGTGTGTGGGGATGGGTGTCAGTGTGTGCAGAAGGGGTATCAGTATGTGGGGAATGTGTTTCTGTGTGTGGCGTGGTGTTTCAATGTGTGGGGAAGGGGGTTCAGTGTGTGGGGAAGGGGTTTCAGTGTGTGGGGATGGGTTTCAGTGTGTGGGGATGGACTTCTGTGTGTGAAAATGTGTTTCAGTGTGTGGGCAAGGCGTTTCAGTGTGTGGGGAAGGGTTTCAGTGTGTGGGGAAGGTGTTTAAGTGTTTGGGGAAGGTGTTTCAGTGTGTGCGGAAGGGTTTTCAGTGTGTGGGTACGGGGTTTCAGTGTGTGGGGAAGGGGTTTCAGTGTGTGGGGAACTGTTTCAGTGTGTGCGGAAGTGGTTTCAGTGTGTGGGGAAGGGTTTCAGTGTGTGGGGAAGGTGTTTCAGTGTGTGGGGATGTGTTTCAGTATGTGCGGAAGTGGTTTCAGTGTGTGGGGAAGGGTTTCAGTGTGTGGGGAAGGTGTTTCAGTGTGTGGGGATGTGTTTCAGTATGTGGGGAAGGGTTTGGCTGAGTGCGGAAGGGGTCTCAGTGTTTGCGGAAGGGGTCTCAGTGTTTGGGGAAGGGGTTTCAGTATGTGGGGAAGGTGTTTCAGTGTGTGGGGATGTGTTTCAGTGTGTGGGGAAGGCGTTTCAGTGTGTGGGGATGTGTTTCAGTGTATGGGGAATGTGTTTCAGTGTGTGGGGAAGGTGTTTCAGAGTTTGGGTAATTGTTTCAGTGTGTGGGGTAGGGGTTTCAGTGAGTGGGGAAGGTGTTTCAGAGTGTGGGGAAGGGTTTCAGTGTGTGGGGAAGGGTTTTGAATGTGTGGGGAAGGGGTTTCAGTGTGTGGGGAAGGGGTTTCAGTGTGTGGGGATGTGTTTCAGTGTGTGAGGAAGGGGTTTCAGTGTGTGGGGAAGGGTTTCACTGTGTGCGGAAGGGGTTTCAGTGTGTTAGGAAGGGGTTTCAGTGTGTGGGGAAGGTGTTTCAGTGTGTGCAGAAGGGGTTTCAGTGTGTGGGGAAGGGGTTTCAGTGTGTGGGGAAGGTGTTTCAGCGTGTGCGGAAGAGGTTTCAGTGTGTGCGATAAGGAGTTCAGTGTGTGGGGAAGGGGTTTCAGTGTGTGGGGAAGGTGTTTCAGTGTGTGCGGAAGGGGTTTCAGTGTGTGGGGAAGGGGTTTCAGTGTGTGGGGAAGGTGTTTCAGTGTGTGCGGAAGAGGTTTCAGTGTGTGCGATAAGGGTTTCAGTGTGTGGGGAAGGGGTTTCAGTGTGTGGGGAAGGTGTTACAGTGTGTGCGGAAGGGTTTTCAGTGTGTGGGGAAGGGGTTTGAGTGTGTGGGGAAGGGTTTCACTGCGTGCAGAATGGGTTTCAGTGTGTGGGGAAGGAGTTTCAGTGTGTGGGGAAGGTGTTTCAGTGTGTGGGGAAGGGGTTTCAGTGTGTGGGGATTTGTTTCAGTGTGTGCGGAAGGGCTTTCAGTGTGTGGGGATGAGTTTCAGTGTGTGGGGAAGGTGTTTCTGTGTGTGGGGCAGGGCTTCAGTGTGTGCGGAAGGGGTTTCAGTGTGTGGGGAAGGTGTTTCGGTATGTGCGGAAGGGGTTTCAGTGTGTGGAGAAGGTGTTTCAGTGTGTGTGGAAGGGGTTTCAGTCAGAGCGGAAGGGGTTTCAGTGTTGTGGGGAAGGTGTTTCAGTGTGTGGGGTGGTGTTTCAGTGTGTGGAGAAGGGGGTTCAGTGTGTGGGGAAGGGGCTTCAGTGTGTGGGGATGCGTTTCAGTGTGTGGGCATGGACTTCTGTGTGTGAAAAAGTGTTTCAGTGTGTGGGCAAGGTGTTTCAGTGTGTGGGGAAGGGTTTCAATGTGTGGGGAAGGAGGTTAAGTGTGTGGGGAAGGTGTTTCAGTGTGTGAGGAAGGGGTTTCAGAGTTTGGGTAATTGCTTCAGTGTGTGGGGAAGGGGTTTCAGTGAGTGGGGAAGGTGTTTCAGAGTGTGGGGAAGGGTTTCAGTGTGTGGGGAAGGGTTCTGAGTGTGTGGGGAACGGGTTTCAGTATGTGGGGAAGGGGTTTCAGTGTGTGGGATGTGTTTCAGTGTTTGAGAAAGGGGTTTCAGTGTGTGGGGAAGGGTTTCACTGTGTGCGGAAGTGATTTCAGTGTGTGGGGAAGGGGTTTCAGTGTGTGGGGAAGGTGTTTCAGTGTGTGCGGAAGGGGTTTCAGTGTGAGGGGAAGGGGTTTCAGTGTGTGGGGAAGGTGTTTCAGTGTGTGCGGAAGAGGTTTCAGTGCGTGCGATAAGGGTTTCAGTGTGTGGGGAAGGGGTTTCAGTGTGTGGGGAAGGTGTTACAGTGTGTGCGAAAGGGTTTTCAGTGTGTGGGGACGGGGTTTCAGTGTGTGGGGAAGGGGTTTCAGTGTGTGGGGAACTGTTTCAGTGTGTGCGGAAGTGGTTTCAGTGTGTGGGGAAGGGTTTCAGTGTGTGGGGAAGGTGTTTCAGTGTGCGGGGATGTGTTTCAGTATGTGGGGAAGGGTTTGACTGAGTGCGGAAGGGGTTTCAGTGTTTGGGGAAGGGGTTTCAGTATGTGGGGAAGGGGTTTCAGTGTTGTGGGGTGGTGTTTCAGTGTGTGGAGAAGAGGGTTCAGTGTGTGGGGAAGGGGCTTCAGTGTGTGGGGATGCGTTTCAGTGTGTGGGGATGGACTTCTGTGTGTGAAAAAGTGTTTCAGTGTGTGGGCAAGGTGTTTCAGTGTGTGGGGAAGGGTTTCAATGTGTGGGGAAGGAGGTTAAGTGTGTGGGGAAGGTGTTTCAGTGTGTGAGGAAGGGGTTTCAGAGTTTGGGTAATTGCTTCAGTGTGTGGGGAAGGGGTTTCAGTGAGTGGGGAAGGTGTTTCAGAGTGTGGGGAAGGGTTTCAGTGTGTGGGGAAGGGTTCTGAGTGTGTGGGGAACGGGTTTCAGTATGTGGGGAAGGGGTTTCAGTGTGTGGGATGTGTTTCAGTGTGTGAGAAAGGGGTTTCAGTGTGTGGGGAAGGGTTTCACTGTGTGCGGATGTGATTTCAGTGTGTGGGGAAGGGGTTTCAGTGTGTGGGGAAGGTGTTTCAGTGTCTGCGGAAGGGGTTTCAGTGTGAGGGGAAGGGGTTTCAGTGTGTGGGGAAGGTGTTTCAGTGTGTGCGGAAGAGGTTTCAGTGCGTGCGATAAGGGTTTCAGTGTGTGGGGAAGGGGTTTCAGTGTGTGGGGAAGGTGTTACAGTGTGTGCGAAAGGGTTTTCAGTGTGTGGGGACGGGGTTTCAGTGTGTGGGGAAGGGGTTTCAGTGTGTGGGGAACTGTTTCAGTGTGTGCGGAGGTGGTTTCAGTGTGTGGGGAAGGGTTTCAGTGTGTGGGGAAGGTGTTTCAGTGTGCGGGGATGTGTTTCAGTATGTGGGGAAGGGTTTGACTGAGTGCGGAAGGGGTTTCAGTGTTTGGGGATGGGGTTTCAGTATGTGGGGAAGGTGTTTCAGTGTGTGGGGATGTGTTTCAGTGTGTGGGGAAGGCGTTTCAGTGTGTGGGGATGTGTTTCATTGTGTGGGGAATGTGTTTCAGTGTGTGGGGAAGTGGTTTCAGAGTTTGGGTAATTGTTTCAGTGTGTGGGGAAGTGGTTTCAGTGAGTGGGGAAGGTATTTCAGAGTGTGGGGAAGGGTTTCAGTGTGTGGGGAAGGGTTTTGAGTGTGTGGGGAAGGGGTTTCAGTGCGTGGGGAAGGGGTTTCAGTGTGTGGGGATGTGTTTCAGTGTGTGAGGAAGGGGTTTCAGTGTGTGGGGAAGGGTTTCACTGTGTGCGGAAGGGGTTTCAGTGTGTGGGGAAGGGGTTTCAGTGTGTGGGGAAGGTGTTTCAGTGTGTGCAGAAGGGGGTTCAGTGTGTGGGGAAGGGGTTTCAGTGTGTGGGGAAGGTGTTTCAGCGTGTGCGGAAGAGGATTCAGTGTGTGCGATAAGGGGTTCAGTGTGTGGGGAAGGGGTTTCAGTGTGTGGGGAAGGGGTTTCAGTGTGTGCGGAAGGGGTTTCAGTGTGTGGGGAAGGGGTTTCAGTGTGTGGGGAAGGTGTTTCAGTGTGTGCGGAAGAGGTTTCAGTGTGTGCGATAAGGGTTTCAGTGTGTGGGGAAGGGGTTTCAGTGTGTGGGGAAGGTGTTACAGTGTGTGTGGAAGGGTTTTCAGTGTGTGGGGAAGGGGTTTGTGTGTGTGGGGAAGGGTTTCACTGCGTGCAGAATGGGTTTCAGTGTGTGGAGAAGGAGTTTCAGTGTGTGGGGAAGGTGTTTCAGTGTGTGGGGAAGGGGTTTCAGTGTGTGGGGATTTGTTTCAGTGTGTGCGGAACGGCTTTCAGTGTGTGGGGATGAGTTTCAGTGTGTGGGGATGGTGTTTCTGTGTGTGGGGCAGGGCTTCAGTGTGTGCGGAAGGGGTTTCAGTGTGTGGGGAAGGTGTTTCGGTATGTGCGGAAGGGGTTTCAGTGTTGTGGGGAAGTTGTTTCAGTGTGTGGGGAAGGTGTTTCAGTGTGTGCGGAAGGGGTTTCAGTCAGAGCGGAAGGCTTTTCAGTGTGTGGGGAAGGGGTTTCAGTGCGTGGGGAAGGTGTTTCGGTATGTGCGGAAGGGGTTTCAGTGTGTTTGGAAGGTTTTCAGTGTGCGGGCAATGTGTTTCAGTGTGTGGTGAATGGGTATCAGTGTGTGGGGAAGGGTTTTCAGTGTGTGAAGAAGGGGTTTCAGTGTGTGGGGAAGGGTTTCACTGTGTGCGGAAGGGGTTTCAGTGTGTGAGGAAGGGGTTTCAGTGTGTGAGGAAGGTGTTTCAGTGTGTGGGGAAGGGTTTTCAGTGTGTGGGGAAGGTGTTTCAGTGTGTGGGGAATTGTTTCAGTGTGTGGGGAAGGTGTTTCAGTGTGTGGGGAAGGGTTGCAGTGTGTGGGGAAAGTGTTTCAGTGTGTGCGGAAGGGGATTCAGTGTGTGGGGAAGGTGTTTCGGTGTGTGGGGAAGTTGTTTCAGTGTGTGGGGCAGGGGTTTCAGTGTGTGGGGAAGGTGTTTCAGTGTGCGGGGAAGGTGTTTCAGTGTGTGGCAAGGTGTTTCAGTGTGTGGGGAAGGGTTTTCAGTGTGTGGGGAAGGTGTTTCAGTGTGTGGGGAAGTGTTTCAGTGTGTGGGGAAGGTGTTTCAGTGTGTGGGGAAGGGTTGCAGTGTGTGCGGAAAGTGTTTCAGTGTGTGCGGAAGGGGTTTCAGTGCGTGCGGAAGGTGTTTCAGTGTGTGGGGAAGGGGTTCCAGTGTGTGGGGAAGGTGTTTCATTGTGTGCGGAAGGGGATTCAGTTTGTGGGGAAGTGGATTCAGTGAGTGGGGAAGGTGTTTCATTGTGTGGGGTAGTTGTTTCATTGTGTGCGGAAGGGTATTCAGTGTGAGGGGAAGGGGTTTCAGTGTGTGGGGAGGGGGTTTCAGTGTGTGGGGAATGGTTTAACTGTTAGCGGAAGGGGTTTCAGAGTGTGCGGAAGGTGTTTCAGTGTGTGGGGAAGGAGTTTCAGTATGTGGGGAAGGGGTTTCAGTGTGAGGGGAAGGGTTTCAGTTTTTGGTGAAGGGTTTCAGTGTGTGGGGAAGGGGTATCAGTGTGTGAGGAAGGGGATTCAGTGTCTGGGGAAGGGTTTCAGTGTTTGGGGATGGGGTTTCAGTGTGTGGGGAAGGGGTTTCAGTGTGTGGGGAAGTGTTTCAGTGTTTGGGGAAGGATTACAGTGTCTGCGGACGGTGTTTCAGTGTGTGCGGAAGGGGTTTCAGTGTGTGGGGAACTGTTTCAGTGTGTGCGGAAGTGGTTTCAGTGTGTGGGGAAGGGTTACAGTGTGTGGGGAAGGTGTTTCAGTGTGTGGGGATGTGTTTCAGTATGTGGGGAAGGGTTTGACTGATTGCGGAAGGGGTTTCAGTGTTTGGTGAAGGGGTTTCAGTGTGTGGGGAAGGTGTTTCAGTGTGTGGGGATGTGTTTCAGTGTGTGGGGAAGGCGTTTCAGTGTGTGGGGATGTGTTTCAGTGTGTGGGGAAGGCGTTTCAGTGTGTGGGGAAGAGTTTCACTGTGTGTGGAAGGGGTTTCAGTGTGTGCGGAAGGTGTTTCAGTGTGCGGTGATGTGTTTCAGTATGTGGGGACGGGTTTGACTGAGTGCGGAAGGGGTTTCAGTGTTTGGGGAAGGGGTTTCAGTATGTGGGGAAGGTGTTTCAGTGTGTGGGGATGTGTTTCAGTGTGTGGGGAAGGCGTTTCAGTGTGTGGGGATGTGTTTCAGTGTGTGGGGAATGTGTTTCAGTGTGTGGGGAAGTGGTTTCAGAGTTTGGGTAATTGTTTCAGTGTGTGGGGAAGGGGTTTCAGTGAGTGGGGAAGGTGTTTCAGAGTGTGGGGAAGGGTTTCAGTGTGTGGGGAAGGGTTTTGAGTGTGTGGGGAAGGGGTTTCAGTGTGTGGGGAAGGGGTTTCAGTGTGTGGGGATGTGTTTCAGTGTGTGAGGAAGGGGTTTCAGTGTGTGGGGAAGGGTTTCACTGTGTGCGGAAGGGGTTTCAGTGTGTGGGGAAGGGGTTTCAGTGTGTGGGGAAGGTGTTTCAGTGTGTGCAGAAGGGGTTTCAGTGTGTGGGGAAGGGGTTTCAGTGTGTGGGGAAGGTGTTTCAGCGTGTGCGGAAGAGGATTCAGTGTGTGCGATAAGGGGTTCAGTGTGTGGGGAAGGGGTTTCAGTGTGTGGGGAAGGGGTTTCAGTGTGTGCGGAAGGGGTTTCAGTGTGTGGGGAAGGGGTTTCAGTGTGTGGGGAAGGTGTTTCAGTGTGTGCGGAAGAGGTTTCAGTGTGTGCGATAAGGGTTTCAGTGTGTGGGGAAGTGGTTTCAGAGTTTGGGTAATTGTTTCAGTGTGTGGGGAAGGGGTTTCAGTGAGTGGGGAAGGTGTTTCAGAGTGTGGGGAAGGGTTTCAGTGTGTGGGGAAGGGTTTTGAGTGTGTGGGGAAGGGGTTTCAGTGTGTGGGGAAGGGGTTTCAGTGTGTGGGGATGTGTTTCAGTGTGTGAGGAAGGGGTTTCAGTGTGTGGGGAAGGGTTTCACTGTGTGCGGAAGGGGTTTCAGTGTGTGGGGAAGGGGTTTCAGTGTGTGGGGAAGGTGTTTCAGTGTGTGCAGAAGGGGTTTCAGTGTGTGGGGAAGGGGTTTCAGTGTGTGGGGAAGGTGTTTCAGCGTGTGCGGAAGAGGATTCAGTGTGTGCGATAAGGGGTTCAGTGTGTGGGGAAGGGGTTTCAGTGTGTGGGGAAGGGGTTTCAGTGTGTGCGGAAGGGGTTTCAGTGTGTGGGGAAGGGGTTTCAGTGTGTGGGGAAGGTGTTTCAGTGTGTGCGGAAGAGGTTTCAGTGTGTGCGATAAGGGTTTCAGTGTGTGGGGAAGGGGTTCCAGTGTGTGGGGAAGGTGTTTCATTGTGTGCGGAAGGGGTTTCAGTTTGTGGGGAAGTGGATTCAGTGAGTGGGGAAGGTGTTTCATTGTGTGGGGTAGTTGTTTCATTGTGTGCGGAAGGGTATTCAGTGTGAGGGGAAGGGGTTTCAGTGTGTGGGGAGGGGGTTTCAGTGTGTGGGGAATGGTTTAACTGTGTGCGGAAGGGGTTTCAGAGTGTGCGGAAGGTGTTTCAGTGTGTGGGGAAGGAGTTTCAGTATGTGGGGAAGGGGTTTCAGTGTGAGGGGAAGGGTTTCAGTTTTTGGTGAAGGGTTTCAGTGTGTGGGGAAGGGGTATCAGTGTGTGAGGGAGGGGATTCAGTGTCTGGGGAAGGGTTTCAGTGTTTGGGGATGGGGTTTCAGTGTGTGGGGAAGGGGTTTCAGTGTGTGGGGAAGTGTTTCAGTGTTTGGGGAAGGATTACAGTGTCTGCGGACGGTGTTTCAGTGTGTGGGGAAGGGGTTTCAGTGTGTGGGGAACTGTTTCAGTGTGTGCGGAAGTGGTTTCAGTGTGTGGGGAAGGGTTACAGTGTGTGGGGAAGGTGTTTCAGTGTGTGGGGATGTGTTTCAGTATGTGGGGAAGGGTTTGACTGTGTGCGGAAGGGGTTTCAGTGTTTGGTGAAGGGGTTTCAGTGTGTGGGGAAGGTGTTTCAGTGTGTGGGGATCTGTTTCAGTGTGTGGGGAAGGCGTTTCAGTGTGTGGGGATGTGTTTCAGTGTGTGGGGAAGGCGTTTCAGTGTGTGGGGAAGAGTTTCACTGTGTGTGGAAGGGGTGTCAGTGTGTGCGGAAGGTGTTTCAGTGTGCGGGGATGTGTTTCAGTATGTGGGGACGGGTTTGACTGAGTGCGGAAGGGGTTTCAGTGTTTGGGGAAGGGGTTTCAGTATGTGGGGAAGGTGTTTCAGTGTGTGGGGATGTGTTTCAGTGTGTGGGGAAGGCGTTTCAGTGTGTGGGGATGTGTTTCAGTGTGTGGGGAATGTGTTTCAGTGTGTGGGGAAGTGGTTTCAGAGTTTGGGTAATTGTTTCAGTGTGTGGGGAAGGGGTTTCAGTGAGTGGGGAAGGTGTTTCATAGTGTGGGGAAGGGTTTCAGTGTGTGGGGAAGGGTTTTGAGTGTGTGGGGAAGGGGTTTCAGTGCGTGGGGAAGGGGTTTCAGTGTGTGGGGATGTGTTTCAGTGTGTGAGGAAGGGGTTTCAGTGTGTGGGGAAGGGTTTCACTGTGTGCGGAAGGGGTTTCAGTGTGTGGGGAAGGGGTTTCAGTGTGTGGGGAAGGTGTTTCAGTGTGTGCAGAAGGGGTTTCAGTGTGTGGGGAAGGGGTTTCAGTGTGTGGGGAAGGTGTTTCAGCATGTGCGGAAGAGGATTCAGTGTGTGCGATAAGGGGTTCAGTGTGTGGGGAAGGGGTTTCAGTGTGTGGGGAAGGGGTTTCAGTGTGTGCGGAAGGGGTTTCAGTGTGTGGGGAAGGGGTTTCAGTGTGTGGGGAAGGTGTTTCAGTGTGTGCGGAAGAGGTTTCAGTGTGTGCGATAAGGGTTTCAGTGTGTGGGGAAGGGGTTTCAGTGTGTGGGGAAGGTGTTACAGTGTGTGTGGAAGGGTTTTCAGTGTGTGGGAAGGGGTTTGTGTGTGTGGGGAAGGGTTTCACTGCGTGCAGAATGGGTTTCAGTGTGTGGAGAAGGAGTTTCAGTGTGTGGGGAAGGTGTTTCAGTGTGTGGGGAAGGGGTTTCAGTGTGTGGGGATTTGTTTCAGTGTGTGCGGAACGGCTTTCAGTGTGTGGGGATGAGTTTCCGTGTGTGGGGATGGTGTTTCTGTGTGTGGGGCAGGGCTTCAGTGTGTGCGGAAGGGGTTTCAGTGTGTGGGGAAGGTGTTTCGGTATGTGCGGAAGGGGTTTCAGTGTTGTGGGGAAGTTGTTTCAGTGTGTGGGGAAGGTGTTTCAGTGTGTGCGGAAGGGGTTTCAGTCAGAGCGGAAGGCGTTTCAGTGTGTGGGGAAGGGGTTTCAGTGTGTGGGAAATGTGTTTCGGTATGTGCGGAAGGGGTTTCAGTGTGTTTGGAAGGTTTTCGGTGTTCGGGCAAAGTGTTTCAGTGTGTGGTGAATGGGTATCAGTGTGTGGGGAAGGGTTTTCAGTGTGTGAAGAAGGGGTTTCAGTGTGTGGGGAAGGGTTTCACTGTGTGCGGAAGGGGTTTCAGTGTGTGAGGAAGGGGTTTCAGTGTGTGAGGAAGGTGTTTCAGTGTGTGGGGAAGGGTTTTCAGTGTGTGGGGAAGGTGTTTCAGTGTGTGGGGAATTGTTTCAGTGTGTGGGGAAGGTGTTTCAGTGTGTGGGGAAGGGTTGCAGAGTGTGGGGAAAGTGTTTCACTGTGTGCGGAAGGGGATTCAGTGTTTGGGGAAGGTGTTTCGGTGTGTGGGGAAGTTGTTTCAGTGTGTGGGGCAGGGGTTTCAGTGTGTGGGGAAGGTGTTTCAGTGTGCGGGGAAGGTGTTTCAGTGTGTGGCAAGGTGTTTCAGTGTGTGGGGAAGGGTTTTCAGTGTGTGGGGAAGGTGTTTCAGTGTGTGGGGAAGTGTTTCAGTGTGTGGGGAAGGTGTTTCAGTGTGTGGGGAAGGGTTGCAGTGTGTGCGGAAAGTGTTTCAGTGTGTGCGGAAGGGGTTTCAGTGCGTGCGGAAGGTGTTTCAGTGTGTGGGGAAGGGGTTCCAGTGTGTGGGGAAGATGTTTCATTGTGTGCGGAAGGGGTTTCAGTTTGTGGGGAAGTGGATTCAGTGAGTGGGGAAGGTGTTTCATTGTGTGGGGTAGTTGTTTCATTGTGTGCGGAAGGTGTTTCAGTGTGTGGGGAAGGGTTTCCAGTGTGTGGGGAAGATGTTTCATTATGTGCGGAAGGCGTTTCAGTGTGTGGGGATGTGTTTCAGTGTGTGGGGAATGTGTTTCAGTGTGTGGGGAAGTGGTTTCAGAGTTTGGGTAATTGTTTCAGTGTGTGGGGAAGGGGTTTCAGTGAGTGGGGAAGGTGTTTCAGAGTGTGGGGAAGGGTTTCAGTGTGTGGGGAAGGGTTTTGAGTGTGTGGGGAAGGGGTTTCAGTGTGTGGGGAAGGGGTTTCAGTGTGTGGGGATGTGTTTAAGTGTGTGAGGAAGGGGTTTCAGTGTGTGGGGAAGGGTTTCACTGTGTGCGGAAGGGGTTTCAGTGTGTGGGGAATAGGTTTCAGTGTGTGGGGAAGGTGTTTCAGTGTGTGCAGAAGGGGTTTCAGTGTGTGGGGAAGGGGTTTCAGTGTGTGGGGAAGGTGTTTCAGCGTGTGCGGAAGAGGATTCAGTGTGTGCGATAAGGGGTTCAGTGTGTGGGGAAGGGGTTTCAGTGTGTGGGGAAGGGGTTTCAGTGTGTGCGGAAGGGGTTTCAGTGTGTGGGGAAGGGGTTTCAGTGTGTGGGGAAGGTGTTTCAGTGTGTGCGGAAGAGGTTTCAGTGTGTGCGATAAGGGTTTCAGTGTGTGGGGAAGGGGTTCCAGTGTGTGGGGAAGGTGTTTCATTGTGTGCGGAAGGGGTTTCAGTTTGTGGGGAAGTGGATTCAGTGAGTGGGGAAGGTGTTTCATTGTGTGGGGTAGTTGTTTCATTGTGTGCGGAAGGGTATTCAGTGTGAGGGGAAGGGGTTTCAGTGTGTGGGGAGGGGGTTTCAGTGTGTGGGGAATGGTTTAACTGTGTGCGGAAGGGGTTTCAGAGTGTGCGGAAGGTGTTTCAGTGTGTGGGGAAGGAGTTTCAGTATGTGGGGAAGGGGTTTCAGTGTGAGGGGAAGGGTTTCAGTTTTTGGTGAAGGGTTTCAGTGTGTGGGGAAGGGGTATCAGTGTGTGAGGGAGGGGATTCAGTGTCTGGGGAAGGGTTTCAGTGTTTGGGGATGGGGTTTCAGTGTGTGGGGAAGGGGTTTCAGTGTGTGGGGAAGTGTTTCAGTGTTTGGGGAAGGATTACAGTGTCTGCGGACGGTGTTTCAGTGTGTGGGGAAGGGGTTTCAGTGTGTGGGGAACTGTTTCAGTGTGTGCGGAAGTGGTTTCAGTGTGTGGGGAAGGGTTACAGTGTGTGGGGAAGGTGTTTCAGTGTGTGGGGATGTGTTTCAGTATGTGGGGAAGGGTTTGACTGTGTGCGGAAGGGGTTTCAGTGTTTGGTGAAGGGGTTTCAGTGTGTGGGGAAGGTGTTTCAGTGTGTGGGGATGTGTTTCAGTGTGTGGGGAAGGCGTTTCAGTGTGTGGGGATGTGCTTCAGTGTGTGGGGAAGGCGTTTCAGTGTGTGGGGAAGAGTTTCACTGTGTGTGGAAGGGGTTTCAGTGTGTGCGGAAGGTGTTTCAGTGTGCGGGGATGTGTTTCAGTATGTGGGGACGGGTTTGACTGAGTGCGGAAGGGGTTTCAGTGTTTGGGGAAGGGGTTTCAGTATGTGGGGAAGGTGTTTCAGTGTGTGGGGATGTGTTTCAGTGTGTGGGGAAGGCGTTTCAGTGTGTGGGGATGTGTTTCAGTGTGTGGGGAATGTGTTTCAGTGTGTGGGGAAGTGGTTTCAGAGTTTGGGTAATTGTTTCAGTGTGTGGGGAAGGGTTTTGAGTGTGTGGGGAAGGGGTTTCAGTGCGTGGGGAAGGGGTTTCAGTGTGTGGGGATGTGTTTCAGTGTGTGAGGAAGGGGTTTCAGTGTGTGGGGAAGGGTTTCACTGTGTGCGGAAGGGGTTTCAGTGTGTGGGGAAGGGGTTTCAGTGTGTGGGGAAGGTGTTTCAGTGTGTGCAGAAGGGGTTTCAGTGTGTGGGGAAGGGGTTTCAGTGTGTGGGGAAGGTGTTTCAGCGTGTGCGGAAGAGGATTCAGTGTGTGCGATAAGGGGTTCAGTGTGTGGGGAAGGGGTTTCAGTGTGCGGGGAAGGGGTTTCAGTGTGTGCGGAAGGGGTTTCAGTGTGTGGGGAAGGGGTTTCAGTGTGTGGGGAAGGTGTTTCAGTGTGTGCGGAAGAGGTTTCAGTGTTTGCGATAAGGGTTTCAGTGTGTGGGGAAGGGGTTTCAGTGTGTGGGGAAGGTGTTACAGTGTGTGTGGAAGGGTTTTCAGTGTGTGGGGAAGGGGTTTGTGTGTGTGGGGAAGGGTTTCACTGCGTGCAGAATGGGTTTCAGTGTGTGGAGAAGGAGTTTCAGTGTGTGGGGAAGGTGTTTCAGTGTGTGGGGAAGGGGTTTCAGTGTGTGGGGATTTGTTTCAGTGTGTGCGGAACGGCTTTCAGTGTGTGGGGATGAGTTTCCGTGTGTGGGGATGGTGTTTCTGTGTGTGGGGCAGGGCTTCAGTGTGTGCGGAAGGGGTTTCAGTGTGTGGGGAAGGTGTTTCGGTATGTGCGGAAGGGGTTTCAGTGTTGTGGGGAAGTTGTTTCAGTGTGTGGGGAAGGTGTTTCAGTGTGTGCGGAAGGGGTTTCAGTCAGAGCGGAAGGCGTTTCAGTGTGTGGGGAAGGGGTTTCAGTGTGTGGGAAATGTGTTTCGGTATGTGCGGAAGGGGTTTCAGTGTGTTTGGAAGGTTTTCGGTGTTCGGGCAATGTGTTTCAGTGTGTGGTGAATGGGTATCAGTGTGTGGGGAAGGGTTTTCAGTGTGTGAAGAAGGGTTTTCAGTGTGTGGGGAAGGGTTTCACTGTGTGCGGAAGGGGTTTCAGTGTGTGAGGAAGGGGTTTCAGTGTGTGAGGAAGGTGTTTCAGTGTGTGGGGAAGGGTTTTCAGTGTGTGGGGAAGGTGTTTCAGTGTGTGGGGAATTGTTTCAGTGTGTGGGGAAGGTGTTTCAGTGTGTGGGGAAGGGTTGCAGAGTGTGGGGAAAGTGTTTCACTGTGTGCGGAAGGGGATTCAGTGTTTGGGGAAGGTGTTTCGGTGTGTGGGGAAGTTGTTTCAGTGTGTGGGGCAGGGGTTTCAGTGTGTGGGAAAGGTGTTTCAGTGTGCGGGGAAGGTGTTTCAGTGTGTGGCAAGGTGTTTCAGTGTGTGGGGAAGGGTTTTCAGTGTGTGGGGAAGGTGTTTCAGTGTGTGGGGAAGGTGTTTCAGTGTGTGGGGAAGGGTTGCAGTGTGTGCGGAAAGTGTTTCAGTGTGTGCGGAAGGGGTTTCAGTGCGTGCGGAAGGTGTTTCAGTGTGTGGGGAAGGGGTTCCAGTGTGTGGGGAAGATGTTTCATTGTGTGCGGAAGGGGTTTCAGTTTGTGGGGAAGTGGATTCAGTGAGTGGGGAAGGTGTTTCATTGTGTGGGGTAGTTGTTTCATTGTGTGCGGAAGGGTATTCAGTGTGAGGGGAAGGGGTTTCAGTGTGTGGGGAGGGGGTTTCAGTGTGTGGGGAACGGTTTAACTGTGTGTGGAAGGGGTTTCAGAGTGTGCGGAAGGTGTTTCAGTGTGTGGGGAAGGAGTTTCAGTATGTGGGGAAGGGGTTTCAGTGTGAGGGGAAGGGTTTCAGTTTTTGGTGAAGGGTTTCAGTGTGTGGGGAAGGGGTATCAGTGTGTGAGGAAGGGGATTCAGTGTCTGGGGAAGGGTTTCAGTGTTTGGGGATGGGGTTTCAGTGTGTGGGGAAGGGGTTTCAGTGTGTGGGGAAGTGTTTCAGTGTTTGGGGAAGGATTACAGTGTCTGCGGACGGTGTTTCAGTGTGTGGGGAAGGGGTTTCAGTGTGTGGGGAACTGTTTCAGTGTGTGCGGAAGTGGTTTCAGTGTGTGGGGAAGGGTTACAGTGTGTGGGGAAGGTGTTTCAGTGTGTGGGGATGTGTTTCAGTATGTGGGGAAGGGTTTGACTGAGTGCGGAAGGGGTTTCAGTGTTTGGTGAAGGGGTTTCAGTGTGTGGGGAAGGTGTTTCAGTGTGTGGGGATGTGTTTCAGTGTGTGGGGAAGGCGTTTCAGTGTGTGGGGATGTGTTTCAGTGTGTGGGGAAGGCGTTTCAGTGTGTGGGGAAGAGTTTCACTGTGTGTGGAAGGGGTTTCAGTGTGTGCGGAAGGGGTTTCAGTGTGTGGGGAAGGTGTTTCAGTGTGTGTGGAAAGTGTTTCAGTGTTTGGGGAAGGAGTTTCAGTGTGTCGCGAAGGGGTTTCAGTTTGAGCAGAAGGTGTTTCAGTGTGTGGGGAAGGGGTTTCAATATGTTGGGAAGGTGTTTCATTGTGTGGGGAAGGTGTTTCAGTGTGTGGGGAACGTGTTTCTGTGTGTGGGGAACGGTTTCAGTGTGTGGGAAGGGGTATCAGTGTGTGAGGAAGGTGTTTCAGTGTGTGCGGGAGGTGTTTCAGTGTGTGGAGAAAGGGTTTCAGTGTGTGGGGAAGGTGTTTCAGTGTGTGGGGATGGGTTTCAGTGTGTGGGGATGGGTTTCAGTGTGTGGGGATGGGTGTCAGTGTGTGCAGAAGGGGTATCAGTATGTGGGGAATGTGTTTCTGTGTGTGGGGTGGTGTTTCAGTGTGTGGGGAAGGTGGTTCAGTGTGTGCGGAAGGGGTTTCAGTGTGTGGGGATGGGTTTCAGTGTGTGGGGATGGACTTCTGTGTGTGAAAATGTGTTTCAGTGTGTGGGCAAGGCGTTTCAGTGTGTGGGGAAGGGTTTCAGTGTGTGGGGAAGGTGTTTAAGTGTTTGGGGAAGGTGTTTCAGTGTGTGGGGAAGGGGTTTCAGAGTTTGGGTAATTATTTCAGTGTGTGGGGAAGGGGTTTCGGTGAGTGGGGAAGGTGTTTCAGTGTGTGCGGAAGGGTTTTCAGTGTGTGGGGACGGGGTTTCAGTGTGTGGGGAAGGGGTTTCAGTGTGTGGGGAATTGTTTCAGTGTTTGCGGAAGTGGTTTCAGTGTGTGGGGAAGGGTTTCAGTGTGTGGGGAAGGTGTTTCAGTGTATGGGGATGTGTTTCAGTATGTGCGGAAGTGGCTTCAGTGTGTGGGGAAGGGTTTCAGTGTGTGGGGAAGGTGTTTCAGTGTGTGGGGATGTGTTTCAGTATGTGGGGAAGGGTTTGACTGAGTGCGGAAGGGGTCTCAGTGTTTGCGGAAGGGGTCTCAGTGATTGGGGAAGGGGTTTCAGTATGTGGGGAAGGTGTTTCAGTGTGTGGGGATGGGATTCAGTGTGTGGGGAAGGTGTTTCAGTGTGTGGGGAAGGGTTTTCAGTGTGTGGGGAAGGTGTTTCAGTGTGTGGGGAATTGTTTCAGTGTGTGGGGAAGGTGTTTCAGTGTGTGGGGAAGGGTTGCAGTGTGTGGGGAAAGTGTTTCAGTGTGTGTGGAAGGGGATTCAGTGTGTGGGGAAGGTGTTTCGGTGTGTGGGGAAGTTGTTTCAGTGTGTGGGGCAGGGGTTTCAGTGTGTGGGGAAGGTGTTTCAGTGTGCGGGGAAGGTGTTTCAGTGTGTGGCAAGGTGTTTCAGTGTGTGGGGAAGGGTTTTCAGTGTGTGGGGAAGGTGTTTTAGTGTGTGGGGAAGTGTTTCAGTGTGTGGGGAAGGTGTTTCAGTGTGTGGGGAAGGGTTGCAGTGTGTGCGGAAAGTGTTTCAGTGTGTGCGGAAGGGGTTTCAGTGAGTGGGGAAGGTGTTTCATTGTGTGGGGTAGTTGTTTCATTGTGTGCGGAAGGGTATTCAGTGTGAGGGGAAGGGGTTTCAGTGTGTGGGGAGGGGGTTTCAGTGTGTGGGGAACGGTTTAACTGTGTGCGGAAGGGGTTTCAGAGTGTGCGGAAGGTGTTTCAGTGTGTGGGGAAGGAGTTTCAGTATGTGGGGAAGGGGTTTCAGTGTGAGGGGAAGGGTTTCAGTTTTTGGTGAAGGGTTTCAGTGTGTGGGGAAGGGGTATCAGTGTGTGAGGAAGGGGATTCAGTGTCTGGGGAAGGGTTTCAGTGTTTGGGGATGGGGTTTCAGTGTGTGGGGAAGGGGTTTCAGTGTGTGGGGAAGTGTTTCAGTGTTTGGGGAAGGATTACAGTGTCTGCGGACGGTGTTTCAGTGTGTGGGGAAGGGGTTTCAGTGTGTGGGGAACTGTTTCAGTGTGTGCGGAAGTGGTTTCAGTGTGTGGGGAAGGGTTACAGTGTGTGGGGAAGGTGTTTCAGTGTGTGGGGATGTGTTTCAGTATGTGGGGAAGGGTTTGACTGAGTGCGGAAGGGGTTTCAGTGTTTGGTGAAGGGGTTTCAGTGTGTGGGGAAGGTGTTTCAGTGTGTGGGGATGTGTTTCAGTGTGTGGGGAAGGCGTTTCAGTGTGTGGGGATGTGTTTCAGTGTGTGGGGAAGGCGTTTCAGTGTGTGGGGAAGAGTTTCACTGTGTGTGGAAGGGGTTTCAGTGTGTGCGGAAGGGGTTTCAGTGTGTGGGGAAGGTGTTTCAGTGTGTGTGGAAAGTGTTTCAGTGTTTGGGGAAGGAGTTTCAGTGTGTGGCGAAGGGGTTTCAGTTTGAGCAGAAGGTGTTTCAGTGTGTGGGGAAGGGGTTTCAATATGTTGGGAAGGTGTTTCATTGTGTGGGGAAGGTGTTTCAGTGTGTGGGGAACGTGTTTCTGTGTGTGGGGAACGGTTTCAGTGTGTGGGAAGGGGTATCAGTGTGTGAGGAAGGTGTTTCAGTGTGTGCGGGAGGTGTTTCAGTGTGTGGAGAAAGGGTTTCAGTGTGTGGGGAAGGTGTTTCAGTGTGTGGGGATGGGTTTCAGTGTGTGGGGATGGGTTTCAGTGTGTGGGGATGGGTGTCAGTGTGTGCAGAAGGGGTATCAGTATGTGGGGAATGTGTTTCTGTGTGTGGGGTGGTGTTTCAGTGTGTGGGGAAGGTGGTTCAGTGTGTGCGGAAGGGGTTTCAGTGTGTGGGGATGGGTTTCAGTGTGTGGGGATGGACTTCTGTGTGTGAAAATGTGTTTCAGTGTGTGGGCAAGGCGTTTCAGTGTGTGGGGAAGGGTTTCAGTGTGTGGGGAAGGTGTTTAAGTGTTTGGGGAAGGTGTTTCAGTGTGTGGGGAAGGGGTTTCAGAGTTTGGGTAATTATTTCAGTGTGTGGGGAAGGGGTTTCAGTGAGTGGGGAAGGTGTTTCAGTGTGTGCGGAAGGGTTTTCAGTGTGTGGGGACGGGGTTTCAGTGTGTGGGGAAGGGGTTTCAGTGTGTGGGGAATTGTTTCAGTGTTTGCGGAAGTGGTTTCAGTGTGTGGGGACGGGGTTTCAGTGTGTGGGGAAGGGGTTTCAGTGTGTGGGGAATTGTTTCAGTGTTTGCGGAAGTGGTTTCAGTGTGTGGGGAAGGGTTTCAGTGTGTGGGGAAGGTGTTTCAGTGTATGGGGATGTGTTTCAGTATGTGCGGAAGTGGTTTCAGTGTGTGGGGAAGGGTTTCAGTGTGTGGGGAAGGTGTTTCAGTGTGTGGGGATGTGTTTCAGTATGTGGGGAAGGGTTTGACTGAGTGCGGAAGGGGTCTCAGTGTTTGCGGAAGGGGTCTCAGTGTTTGGGGAAGGGGTTTCAGTATGTGGGGAAGGTGTTTCAGTGTGTGGGGATGTGTTTCAGTGTGTGGGGAAGGCGTTTCAGTGTGTGGGGATGTGTTTCAGTGTGTGGGGAATGTGTTTCAGTGTGTGGGGAAGGGGTTTCAGAGTTTGGGTAATTGTTTCAGTGTGTGGGGAAGGGGTTTCAGTGAGTGGGGAAGGTGTTTCAGAGTGTGGGGAAGGGTTTCAGTGTGTGGGGAAGGGTTTTGAGTGTGTGGGGAAGGGGTTTCAGTGTGTGGGGAAGGGGTTTCAGTGTGTGGGGATGTGTTTCAGTGTGTGAGGAAGGGGTTTCAGTGTGTGGGGAAGGGTTTCACTGTGTGCGGAAGGGGTTTCAGTTTGTGGGGAAGGGGTTTCAGTGTGTGGGGAAGGTGTTTCAGTGTGTGCAGAAGGGGTTTCAGTGTGTTGGGAAGGGGTTTCAGTGTGTGGGGAAGGTGTTTCAGCGTGTGCGGAAGAGGTTTCAGTGTGTGCGATAAGGAGTTCAGTGTGTGGGGAAGGGGTTTCAGTGAGTGGGGAAGGTGTTTCAGTGTGTGCGGAAGGGGTTTCAGTGTGTGGGGAAGGTGTTTCAGTGTGTGGGGAAGGTGTTTCAGTGTGTGCGGAAGAGGTTTCAGTGTGTGCGATAAGGGTTTCAGTGTGTGGGGAAGGGGTTTCAGTGTGTGGGGAAGGTGTTACAGTGTGTGCGGAAGGGTTTTCAGTGTGTGGGGAAGGGGTTTGAGTGTGTGGGGAAGGGTTTCACTGCGTGCAGAATGGGTTTCAGTGTGTGGGGAAGGAGTTTCAGTGTGTGGGGAAGGTGTTTCAGGGAGTGGGGAAGGGGTTTCAGTGTGAGGGGATTATTTCAGTGTGTGCGGAAGGGCTTTCAGTGTGTGGGGATGAGTTTCAGTGTGTGGGAAGGTGTTTCTGTGTGTGGGGCAGGGCTTCAGTGTGTGCGGAAGGGGTTTCAGTGTGTGGGGAAGGTGTTTCGGTATGTGCGGAAGGGGTTTCAGTGTGTGGGGAAGGTGTTTCAGTGTGTGTGGAAGGGGTTTCAGTCAGAGCGGAAGGGGTTTCAGTGTTGTGGGGAAGGGGCTTCAGTGTGTGGGGATGCGTTTCAGTGTGTGGGGATGGACTTCTGTGTGTGAAAAAGTGTTTCAGTGTGTGGGCAAGGTGTTTCAGTGTGTGGGGAAGGGTTTCAATGTGTGTGGAAGGAGGTTAAGTGTGTGGGGAAGGTGTTTCAGTGTGTGGGGAAGGGGTTTCAGAGTTTGGGTAATTGTTTCAGTGTGTGAGGAAGGGGTTTCAGTGAGTGGGGAAGGTGTTTCAGAGTGTGGGGAAGGGTTTCAGTGTGTGGGGAAGGGTTCTGAGTCTGTGGCGAACGGGTTTCAGTGTGTGGGGAAGGAGTTTCAGTGTGTGGGATGTGTTTCAGTGTGTGAGAAAGGGGTTTCAGTGTGTGGGGAAGGGTTTCACTGTGTGCGGAAGTGGTTTCAGTGTGTGGGGAAGGGGTTTCAGTGTGTGGGGAAGGTGTTTCAGTGTGTGCGGAAGGGGTTTCAGTGTGAGGGGAAGGGGTTTCAGTGTGTGGGGAAGGTGTTTCAGTGTGTGCGGAAGAGGTTTCAGTGCGTGCGATAAGGGTTTCAGTGTGTGGGGAAGGGGTTTCAGTGTGTGGGGAAGGTGTTACAGTGTGTGCGAAAGGGTTTTCAGTGTGTGGGGACGGGGTTTCAGTGTGTGGGGAAGGGGTTTCAGTGTGTGGGGAACTGTTTCAGTGTGTGCGGAAGTGGTTTCAGTGTGTGGGGAAGGGTTTCAGTGTGTGGGGAAGGTGTTTCAGTGTGCGGGGATGTGTTTCAGTATGTGGGGAAGGGTTTGACTGAGTGCGGAAGGGGTTTCAGTGTTTGGGGAAGGGGTTTCAGTGTGTGGGGATGTGTTTCAGCGTGTGGGGAAGGCGTTTCAGTGTGTGGGGATGTGTTTCAGTGTGTGGGGAATGTGTTTCAGTGTGTGGGGAAGTGGTTTCAGAGTTTGGGTAATTGTTTCAGTGTGTGGGGAAGGGGTTTCAGTGAGTGGGGAAGGTGTTTCAGAGTGTGGGGAAGGGTTTCAGTGTGTGGGGAAGGGTTTTGAGTGTGTGGGGAAGGGGTTTCAGTGTGTGGGGAAGGGGTTACAGTGTGTGGGATGTGTTTCAGTGTGTGAGGAAGGGGTTTCAGTGTGTGGGGAAGGGTTTCACTGTGTGCGGAAGGGGTTTCAGTGTGTGGGGAAGGGGTTTCAGTGTGTGGGGAAGGTGTTTCAGTGTGTGCAGAAGGGGTTTCAGTGTGTGGGGAAGGGGTTTCAGTGTGTGGGGAATGTGTTTCAGCGTGTGCGGAAGAGGTTTCAGTGTGTGCGATAAGGGGTTCAGTGTGTGGGGAAGGGGTTTCAGTGTGTGGGGAAGGTGTTTCAGTGTGGGCGGAAGGGGTTTCAGTGTGTGGGGAAGGGGTTTCAGTGTGTGGGGAAGGTGTTTCAGTGTGTGCGGAAGAGGTTTCAGTGTGTGCGATAAGGGTTTCAGTGTGTGGGGAAGGGGTTTCAGTGTGTGGGGAAGGTGTTACAGTGTGTGCGGAAGGGTTTTCAGTGTGTGGGGAAGGGGTTTGAGTGTGTGGGGAAGGGTTTCACTGCGTGCAGAATGGGTTTCAGTGTGTGGAGAAGGAGTTTCAGTGTGTGGGGATGTGTTTCAGTGTGTGGGGAAGGGGTTTCAGTGTGTGGGGATTTGTTTCAGTGTGTGCGGAAGGGCTTTCAGTGTGTGGGGATGAGTTTCAGTGTGTGGGGAAGGTGTTTCTGTGTGTGGGGCAGGGCTTCAGTGTGTGCGGAAGGGGTTTCAGTGTGTGGGGAAGGTGTTTCGGTATGTGCGGAAGGGGTTTCAGTGTTGTGGGGAAGGTGTTTCAGTGTGTGGGGAAGGTGTTTCAGTGTGTGCGGAAGGGGTTTCAGTCAGAGCGGAAGGCGTTTCAGTGTGTGGGGAAGGGGTTTCAGTGTGTGGGGAAGGTGTTTCGGTATGTGCGGAAGGGGTTTCAGTGTGTTTGGAAGGTTTTCAGTGTGTGGGCAATGTGTTTCAGTGTGTGGTGAATGGGTATCAGTGTGTGGGGAAGGGTTTTCAGAGTGTAAAGAAGGGGTTTCAGGGTGTGGGGAAGGGTTTCACTGTGTGCGGAAGGGGTTTCAGTGTGTGGGGAAGGGGTTTCAGTGTGTGAGGAAGGTGTTTCAGTGTGTGGGGAAGGGTTTTCAGTATGTGGGGAAGGTGTTTCAGTGTGTGGGGAAGGGTTGCAGTGTGTGGGGAAAGTGTTTCAGTGTGTGCGGAAGGGGATTCAGTGTGTGGGGAAGGTATTTCGGTATGTGGGGAAGTTGTTTCAGTGTGTGGAGCAGGGGTTTCAGTGTGTGGGGAAGGTGTTTCAGTGTGCGGGGAAGGTGTTTCAGTGTGTGGCAAGGTGTTTCAGTGTGTGGGGAAGGGTTTTCAGTGTATGGGGAAGGTGTTTCAGTGTGTGGGGAAGTGTTTCAGTGTGTGGGGAAGGTGTTTCAGTGTGTGGGGAAGGGTTGCAGTGTGTGCGGAAAGTGTTTCAGTGTGTGCGGAAGGGGTTTCAGTGCGTGCGGAAAGTGTTTCAGTGTGTGGGGAAGGGGTTCCAGTGTGTGGGGAAGGTGTTTCATTGTGTGCGGAAGGGGTTTCAGTTTGTGGGGAAGTGGATTCAGTGTGTGGGGAAGGTGTTTCATTGTGTGGGGTAGTTGTTTCATTGTGTGCGGAAGGGTATTCAGTGTGAGGGGAAGGGGTTTCAGTGTGTGGGGAGGGGGTTTCAGTGTGTGGGGAACGGTTTAACTGTGTGCGGAAGGGGTTTCAGAGTGTGGGGAAGGTGTTTCAGTGTGTGGGGAAGGAGTTTCAGTATGTGGGGAAGGGGTTTCAGTGTGAGGGGAAGGGTTTCAGTTTTTGGTGAAGGGTTTCAGTGTGTGGGGAAGGGGTATCAGTGTGTGAGGAAGGGGATTCAGTGTCTGGGGAAGGGTTTCAGTGTTTGGGGATGGGGTTTCAGTGTGTGGGGAAGGGGTTTCAGTGTGTGGGGAAGTGTTTCAGTGTTTGGGGAAGGATTACAGTGTCTGCGGACGGTGTTTCAGTGTGTGGGGAAGGGGTTTCAGTGTGTGGGGAACTGTTTCAGTGTGTGCGGAAGTGGTTTCAGTGTGTGGGGAAGGGTTACAGTGTGTGGGGAAGGTGTTTCAGTGTGTGGGGATGTGTTTCAGTATGTGGGGAAGGGTTTGACTGAGTGCGGAAGGGGTTTCAGTGTTTGGTGAAGGGGTTTCAGTGTGTGGGGAAGGTGTTTCAGTGTGTGGGGATGTGTTTCAGTGTGTGGGGAAGGCGTTTCAGTGTGTGGGGATGTGTTTCAGTGTGTGGGGAAGGCGTTTCAGTGTGTGGGGAAGAGTTTCACTGTGTGTGGAAGGGGTTTCATTGTGTGCGGAAGGGGTTTCAGTGTGTGGGGAAGGTGTTTCAGTGTGTGTGGAAAGTGTTTCAGTGTTTGGGGAAGCAGTTTCAGTGTGTGGCGAAGGGGTTTCAGTTTGAGCAGTAGGTGTTTCAGTGTGTGGGGAAGGGGTTTCAATGTGTTGGGAAGGTGTTTCATTGTGTGGGGAAGGTGTTTCAGTGGATGGGGAAGGTGTTTCAGTGTGTGGGGAAGGGGTTCCAGTGTGTGGGGAACGTGTTTCTGTGTGTGGGGAACGGTTTCAGTGTGTGGGAAGGGGTATCAGTGTGTGAGGAAGGTGTTTCAGTGTGTGCGGGAGGTGTTTCAGTGTGTGGAGAAAGGGTTTCAGTGTGTGGGGAAGGTGTTTCAGTAGTGGGGATGGCTTTCAGTGTGTGGGGATGGGTTTCAGTGTGTGGGGATGGGTGTCAGTGTGTGCAGAAGTGGTATCAGTATGTGGGGAATGTGTTTCTGTGTGTGGGGTGGTGTTTCAGTGTGTGGGGAAGGGGGTTCAGTGTGTGGGGAAGGGGTGTCAGTGTGTGAGGATGGGTTTCAGTGTGTGGGGATGGACTTCTGTGTGTGAAAATGTGTTTCAGTGTGTGGGCAAGGTGTTTAAGTGTTTGGGGAAGGTGTTTCAGTGTGTGGGGAAGGGGTTTCAGAGTTTGGGTAATTATTTCAGTGTGTGGGGAAGGGGTTTCAGTGAGTGCGGAAGGTGTTTCAGAGTGTGGGGAAGGGTTACAGTGTGTGGGGAAGGGTTTTGAGTGTGTGGGGAAGGGGTTTCAGTGTGCGGGGAAGGGGTTTCAGTGTGTGGGGATGTGTTTCAGTGTGTGAGAAAGGGGTTTCAGTGTGTGGGGAAGGGTTTCACTGTGTGCGGAAGTGGTTTCAGTGTGTGGGGAAGGTGTTTCAGTGAGTGGTGAAGGTGTTTCAGTGTGTGCCGAAGGGGTTTCAGTGTGTGGGGAAGTTGTTTCAGTGTGTGCGGAAGAGGTTTCAGTGCGTGCGATAAGGGTTTCAGTGTGTGGGGAAGGGGTTTCAGTGTGTGGGGAAGGTGTTCCAGTGTGTGCGGAAGGCTTTTCAGTGTGTGGGGACGGGGTTTCAGTGTGTGGGGACGGGGTTTCAGTGTGTGGGGAACTGTTTCAGTGTTTGCGGAAGTGGTTTCAGTGTGTGGGTAAGGGTTTAAGTGTGTGGGGAAGGCGTTTCAGTGTGTGGGGATATGTTTCAGTATGTGGGGAAGGGTTTGACTGAGTGTGGAAGGGGTTTCAGTGTTTGCTGAAGGTGTTTCTGTGTGTGGGGAAGGTGTTTCAGTCTGTGGGGATGTGTTTCAGTGTGTGGGGAAGGGGTTTCATTGTGTGAGGAAGGTGTTTTAGTGTGTGGGGAAGGGGTTTCAGTGTGTGGGGAAGAGTTTCACTGTGTGTGGAAGGGGGTTCAGTGTGTGGGGAAGGGGTTTCAGTGTGTGGGGAAGGAGTTTCAGTGTGTGGGGAAGGAGTTTCAGTGTGTGGGGAAGGGGTTTCAGTCTGAGCGGAAGGTGTTTCAGTGTGTGGGGAAGTTCTTTCAGTGTGTGGGGAAGGGGATTCTGTGTGTTGGGAAGGTGTTTCAGTGTGTGCGGAAGTTCTTTCAGTGTGTGGGGCAGGGGATTCTGTGTGTGGGAAGGTGTTTCATTGTGTGGGGAAGCTGTTTCAGTGTATGGGGAAGGTGTTTCAGTGTGTGGGGAAGGGGTTTCAGTGTGTGGGGAACGTGTTTCAGTGTGTGGGGATCGGTTTCAGTGTGTGGGGAAGGGGTATCAGTGTGTGAGGAAGGTGTTTCAGTGTCTGGAGAAGGTATTTCAGTGTGTGGGCAATGGATTTCAGTGTGTGGGGAAGGTGTTTCAGTGTGTGCGGGAGGTGGTTCAGTGTGTGGGGAAAGGGGTTCAGTGTGTGGGGAAGGGGTTTCAGTGTGTGGGGATGGGTTTCAGTGTGTGGGGATGGGTTTCAGTGTGTGGGGATGGGTGTCAGTGTGTGCGGAAGGTGTATCAGTATGTGGGGAATGTGTTTCTGTGTGTGTCGTGGTGTTTCAGTGTGTGGCGAAGGGGGTTCAGTGTGTGGGGAAGGGATTTCAGTGTGTGGGGATGGGTTTCAGTGTGTGGGGATGGACTTCTATGTGTGCGGAAGGTGTTTCAGTGTGTGGGCAAGGTGTTTCAGTGTGTGGGGAAGGGTTTCAGTGTGTGGGGAAGGTGTTTAAGTGTGTGGGGATGTGTTTCAGTGTGTGGGGAAGGGGTTTCAGAGTTTGGGTAATTGTTTCAGTGTGTGGGGAAGGTGTTTCAGTGAGTGGGGAAGGTGTTTCAGAGTGTGGGGAAGGGTTTCAGTGTGTGGGGAAGGGTTTTGAGTGTGTGGGGAAGGGGTTTCAGTTAGTGGGGAATGGGTTTCAGTGTGTGGGGATGTGTTTCAGTGTGTGAGGAAGGGGTTTTAGTGTGTGGGGAAGGGTTTCACTGTGTGCGGAAGTGGTTTCAGTGTGTGGGGAAGGGGTTTCAGTGTGTGGGGAAGGTGTTTCAGTGTGTGCGGAAGGGGTTTCAGTGAGAGGGGAAGGGGTTTCAGTGTGTGGGGAAGGTGTTTCAGTGTGTGCGGAAGAGGTTTCGGTACGTGCGATAAGGGATTCAGTGTATGGGGAAGGGGTTTCAGTGTGTGGGGAAGGTGTTACAGTGTGTGCGGAAGGGTTTTCAGTGTGTGGGGACGGGGTTTCAGTGTGTGGGGAAGGGGTTTCAGTGTGTGGGGAACTGTTTCAGTGTGTGCGGAAGTGGTTTCAGTGTGTGGGGAAGGGTTTCAGTGTGTGGGGAAGGTGTTTCAGTGTGTGGGGATTTGTTTCATTATGTGGGGAAGGGTTTGACTGAGTGCGGAAGGGGTTTCAGTGTTTGGGGAAGGGGTTTCAGTATGTGAGGAAGGTGTTTCAGTGTGTGGGGATGTGTTTCAGTGTGTGGGGAAGGCGTTTCAGTGTGTGGGGATGTGTTTCAGTGTGTGGGGAATGTGTTTCAGTGTGTGGGGAAGGGGTTTCAGAGTTTGGGTAATTGTTTCAGTGTGTGGGGAAGGGGTTTCAGTGAGTGGGGAAGGTGTTTCAGAGTGTGGGGAAGGGTTTCAGTGTGTGGGGAAGGGTTTTGAGTGTGTGGGGAAGGGGTTTCAGTGTGTGGGGAAGGGGTTTCAGTGAGTGGGGAAGGTGTTTCAGAGTGTGGGGAAGGGTTTCAGTGTGTGGGGAAGGGTTTTGAGTGTGTGGGGAAGGGGTTTCAGTGTGTGCGGAAGGGGTTTCAGTGTGTGGGGAAGGGGTTTCAGTGTGTGAGGAAGGTGTTTCAGTTTGTGCAGAAGGGGTTTCAGTGTGTGGGGAAGGGGTTTCAGTTTGTGGGGAAGGTGTTTCAGCGTGTGCGGAAGAGGTTTCAGTGTGTGGGGAAGGTGTTTAAGTGTTTGGGGAAGGTGTTTCAGTGTGTGGGGAAGGGGTTTCAGAGTTTGGGTAATTATTTCAGTGTGTGGGGAAGGGGTTTCAGTGAGTGGGGAAGGTGTTTCAGAGTGTGGGGAAGGGTTTCAGTGTGTGGGGAAGGGTTTTGAGTGTGTGGGGAAGGGGTTTCAGTGTGTGGGGAAGGGGTTTCAGTGTGTGGGGATGTGTTTCAGTGTTTGAGAAAGGGGTTTCAGTGTGTGGGGAAGGGTTTCACTGTGTGCGGAAGTGGTTTCAGTGTGTGGGGAAGGGGTTTCAGTGAGTGGTGAAGGTGTTTCAGTGTGTGCAGAAGGGGTTTCATTGTGTGGGGAAGGGGTTTCAGTGTGTGGGGAAGTTGTTTCAGTGTGTGCGGAAGAGGTTTCAGTGCGTGCGATAAGGGTTTCAGTGTGTGGGGAAGGGGTTTCAGTGTGTGGGGAAGGTGTTCCAGTGTGTGCGGAAGGCTTTTCTGTGTGTGGGGACGGGGTTTCAGTGTGTGGGGACGGGGTTTCAGTGTGTGGGGAACTGTTTCAGTGTGTGCGGAAGTGGTTTCAGTGTGTGGGGAAGGGTTTCAGTGTGTGGGGAAGGTGTTTCAGTGTGTGGGGATTTGTTTCATTATGTGGGGAAGGGTTTGACTGAGTGCGGAAGGGGTTTCAGTGTTTGGGGAAGGGGTTTCAGTATGTGAGGAAGGTGTTTCAGTGTGTGGGGATGTGTTTCAGTGTGTGGGGAAGGCGTTTCAGTGTGTGGGGATGTGTTTCAGTGTGTGGGGAATGTGTTTCAGTGTGTGGGGAAGGGGTTTCAGAGTTTGGGTAATTGTTTCAGTGTGTGGGGAAGGGGTTTCAGTGAGTGGGGAAGGTGTTTCAGAGTGTGGGGAAGGGTTTCAGTGTGTGGGGAAGGGTTTTGAGAGTGTGGGGAAGGGGTTTCAGTGTGTGGGGAAGGGGTTTCAGTGAGTGGGGAAGGTGTTTCAGAGTGTGGGGAAGGGTTTCAGTGTGTGGGGAAGGGTTTTGAGTGTGTGGGGAAGGGGTTTCAGTGTGTGCGGAAGGGGTTTCAGTGTGTGGGGAAGGGGTTTCAGTGTGTGAGGAAGGTGTTTCAGTTTGTGCAGAAGGGGTTTCAGTGTGTGGGGAAGGGGTTTCAGTGTGTGGGGAAGGTGTTTCAGCGTGTGCGGAAGAGGTTTCAGTGTGTGGGGAAGGTGTTTAAGTGTTTGGGGAAGGTGTTTCAGTGTGTGGGGAAGGGGTTTCAGAGTTTGGGTAATTATTTCAGTGTGTGGGGAAGGGGTTTCAGTGAGTGGGGAAGGTGTTTCAGAGTGTGGGGAAGGGTTTCAGTGTGTGGGGAAGGGTTTTGAGTGTGTGGGGAAGGGGTTTCAGTGTGTGGGGAAGGGGTTTCAGTGTGTGGGGATGTGTTTCAGTGTTTGAGAAAGGGGTTTCAGTGTATGGGGAAGGGTTTCACTGTGTGCGGAAGTGGTTTCAGTGTGTGGGGAAGGGGTTTCAGTGAGTGGTGAAGGTGTTTCAGTGTGTGCAGAAGGGGTTTCATTGTGTGGGGAAGGGGTTTCAGTGTGTGGGGAAGTTGTTTCAGTGTGTGCGGAAGAGGTTTCAGTGCGTGCGATAAGGGTTTCAGTGTGTGGGGAAGGGGTTTCAGTGTGTGGGGAAGGTGTTCCAGTGTGTGCGGAAGGCTTTTCTGTGTGTGGGGACGGGGTTTCAGTGTGTGGGGACGGGGTTTCAGTGTGTGGGGAACTGTTTCAGTGTTTGCGGAAGTGGTTTCAGTGTGTGGGGAAGGGTTTCAGTGTGTGGGGAAGGTGTTTCAGTGTGTGGGGATATGTTTCAATATGTGGGGAAGGGTTTGACTGAGTGCGGAAGGGGTTTCAGTGTTTGCTGAAGGTGTTTCTGTGTGTGGGGAAGGTGTTTCAGTGTGTGGGGATGTGTTTCAGTGTGTGGCGAAGGCGTTTCAGTGTGTGGGGATGTGTTTCAGTGTGTGGGGAAGGGGTTTCATTGTGTGAGGAAGGTGTTTTAGTGTGTGGGGAAGGGGTTTCAGTGTGTGGGGAAGAGTTTCACTGTGTGTGGAAGGGGGTTCAGTGTGTGGGGAAGGGGTTTCAGTGTGTGGGGAAGGAGTTTCAGTGTGTTGGGAAGGGGTTTCAGTCTGAGCGGAAGGTGTTTCAGTGTGTGGGGAAGGGGTTTCAGTCTGAGCGGAAGGTGTTTCAGTGTGTGGGGAAGGGGTTTCAATGTGTTGGGAAGGTGTTTCTGTGTGTGCGGAAGTTCTTTCAGTGTGTGGGGCAGGGGATTCTGTGTGTGGGGAATGTGTTTCATTGTGTGGGGAAGGTGTTTCAGTGTATGGGGAAGGTGTTTCAGTGTGTGGGGAAGGGGTTTCAGTGCCTGGGGAAGGTGTTTCAGTGTGTGGGGAACGGTTTCAGTGTGTGGGGTAGGGGTATCAGTGTGTGAGGAAGGTGTTTCAGTGTCTGGAGAAGGTATTTCAGTGTGTGGGCAATGGATTCCAGCGTGTGCGGAAGAGGTTTCAGTGTGTGTGATAAGGGGTTCAGTATGTGGGGAAGGGGTTTCAGTGTGTGGGGAAGGTGTTTCAGTGTGTGCGGAAGGGGTTTCAGTGTGTGGGGAAGGGGTTTCAGTGTGTGGGGAAGGTGTTACAGAGTGTGCGGAAGGGTTTTCAGTGTGTGGGGAAGGGGCTTGAGTGTGTGGGGAAGGGTTTCACTGCGTGCAGAATGGGTTTCAGTGTGTGGGGAAGGAGTTTCAGTGTGTGGGGAAGGTGTTTCAGTGTGTGGGGAAAGGGTTTCAGTGTGTGGGGATTTGTTTCAGTGTGTGCGGAAGGGCTTTCAGTGTGTGGGGATGAGTTTCAGTGTGTGGGGAAGGTGTTTCTGTGTGTGGGGCAGGGCTTCAGTGTGTGCGGATGGGGTTTCAGTGTGTGGGGAAGGTGTTTCCGTATGTGCGGAAGGGGTTTCAGTGTTGTGGGGAAGGTGTTTCAGTGTGTGGGGAAGGTGTTTCAGTGTGTGCGGAAGGGGTTTCAGTCAGAGCGGAAGGCGTTTCAGTGTGTGGGGAAGGGGTTTCAGTGTGTGCGGGAGGTGTTTCAGTGTGTGGGGAAAGGGTTTCAGTGTGTGGGGAAGGTGTTTCAGTGTGTGGGGATGGGTTTCAGTGTGTGGGGATGGGTTTCAGTGTGTGGGGATGGGTGTCAGTGTGTGCGGAAGGGGTATCAGTATGTGGGGAATGTGTTTCAGTGTGTGGGGTGGTGTTTCAGTGTGTGGCGAAGGGGGTTCAGTGTGTGGGGAAGGGATTTCAGTGTGTGAGGATGGGTTTCAGTGTGTGGGGATGGACTTCTATGTGTGCGGAAGGTGTTTCAGTGTGTGGGCAAGGTGTTTCAGTGTGTGGGGAAGGGTTTCAGTGTGTGGGGAAGGTGTTTAAGTGTGTGGGGATGGTGTTTCAGTGTGTGGGGAAGGGGTTTCAGAGTTTGGGTAATTGTTTCAGTGTGTGGGGAAGGGGTTTCAGTGAGTGGGGAAGGTGTTTCAGAGTGTGGGGAAGGGTTTCATTGTGTGGGGATGGGTTTTGAGTGTGTGGGGAAGGGGTTTCAGTTAGTGGGGAAGGGGTTTCAGTGTGTGGGGATGTGTTTCAGTGTGTGAGGAAGGGGTTTTAGTGTGTGGGGAAGGGTTTCACTGTGTGCGGAAGTGGTTTCAGTGTGTGGGGAAGGGGTTTCAGTGTGTGGGGAAGGTGTTTCAGTGTGTGCGGAAGGGGTTTCAGTGAGAGGGGAAGGGGTTTCAGTGTGTGGGGAAGGTGTTTCAGTGTGTGCGGAAGAGGTTTCGGTGCGTGCGATAAGGTTTTCAGTGTGTGGGGATGGGGTTTCAGTGTGTGGGGAAGGTGTTACAGTGTTTGCGGAAGGTTTTTCAGTTTGTGGGGACGGGGTTTCAGTGTGTGGGGAAGGGGTTTCAGTGTGTGGGGAACTGTTTCAGTGTGTGCGGAAGTGGTTTCAGTGTGTGGGGAAGGGTTTCAGTGTGTGGGGAAGGTGTTTCAGTGTGTGGGGATGTGTTTCTTTATGTGGGGAAGGGTTTGACTGAGTGCGGAAGGGGTTTCAGTGTTTGGGGAAGGGGTTTCAGTATGTGGGGAAGGTGTTTCAGTGTGTGGGGATGTGTTTCAGTGTGTGGGGAAGGCGTTTCAGTGTGTGGGGATGTGTTTCAGTGTGTGGGGAATGTGTTTCAGTGTGTGGGGAAGGGGTTTCAGAGTTTGGGTAATTGTTTCAGTGTGTGGGGAAGGGGTTTCAGTGAGTGGGGAAGGTGTTTCAGAGTGTGGGGAAGGGTTTCAGTGTGTGGGGAAGGGTTTTGAATGTGTGGGGAAGGGGTTTCAGTGTGTGGGGAAGGGGTTTCAGTGTGTGGGGATGTGTTTCAGTGTGTGAGGAAGGGGTTTCAGTGTATGGGGAAGGGTTTCACTGTGTGCGGAAGGGGTTTCAGTGTGTGTGGAAGGGGTTTCAGTGTGTGAGGAAGGTGTTTCAGTTTGTGCAGAAGGGGTTTCAGTGTGTGGGGAAGGGGTTTCAGTGTGTGGGGAAGGTGTTTCAGCGTGTGCGGAAGAGGTTTCAGTGTGTGCGATAAGGGGTTCAGTATGTGGGGAAGGGGTTTCAGTGTGTGGGGAAGGTGTTTCAGTGTGTGCGGAAGGGGTTTCAGTGTGTGGGGAAGGGGTTTCAGTGTGTGGGGAAGGTGTTACAGAGTGTGCGGAAGTGTTTTCAGTGTGTGGGGAAGGGGCTTGAGTGTGTGGGGAAGGGTTTCACTGCGTGCAGAATGGGTTTCAGTGTATGGGGAAGGAGTTTCAGTGTGTGGGGAAGGTGTTTCAGTGTGTGGGGAAAGGGTTTCAGTGTGTGGGGATTTGTTTCAATGTGTGCGGAAGGCCTTTCAGTGTGTGGGGATGAGTTTCAGTGTGTGGGGAAGGTGTTTCTGTGTGTGGGGCAGGGCTTCAGTGTGTGCGGATGGGGTTTCAGTGTGTGGGGAAGGTGTTTCCGTATGTGCGGAAGGGGTTTCAGTGCTGTGGGGAATGTGTTTCAGTGTGTGGGGAAGGTGTTTCAGTGTGTGCGGAAGGGGTTTCAGTCAGAGCGTAAGGCATTTCAGTGTGTGGGGAAGGGGTTTCAGTGTGTGGGGAAGGTGTTTCGGTATGTGCGGAAGGGGTTTCAGAGTGTTTGGAAGGTTTTCAGTGTGTGGGCAATGTGTTTCAGTGTGTGGTGAATGGGTATCAGTGTGTGGGGAAGGGTTTTCAGTGTGTGAGGAAGGGGTTTCAGTGTGTGGGGAAGGGTTTCACTGTGTGCGGAAGGGGTTTCAGTGTGTGGGGAAGGGGTTTCAGTGTGTGAGGAAGGTGTTTCAGTGTGTGGGGAAGGGTTTTCAGTGTGTGGGGAAGGTGTTTCAGTGTGTGGGGAAGGCTTGCAGTGTGTGGGGAAAGTGCTTCAGTGTGTGCGGAAGGGGTTTCAGTGTGTGGGGAAGGTGTTTCGGTGTGTGGGGAAGGTGTTTCAGTGTGTGGGGCAGGGGTTTCAGTGTGTGGGGAAGGTGTTTCAGTGTGCGGGGAAGGTGTTTCAGTGTGTGGCAAGGTGTTTCAGTGTGTGGGGAAGGGTTTTCAGTGTGTGGGGAAGGTGTTTCAGTGTGTGCGCAAGAGGTTTCGGAGCGTGCGATAAGGGTTTCAGTGTGTGGGGAAGGGGTTTCAGTGTGTGGGGAAGGTGTTACAGTGTGTGCGGAAGGGTTTTCAGTGTGTGGGGACGGGGTTTCAGTGTGTGGGGAAGGGGTTTCAGTGTGTGGGGAACTGTTTCAGTGTGTGCGGAAGTGGTTTCAGTGTGTGGGGAAGGGTTTCAGTGTGTGGGGAAGGTGTTTCAGTGTGTGCGGAAGGGGTTTCAGTGTGTGGGGAAGGGGTTTCAGTGTGTGGGGAAGGTGTTACAGAGTGTGCGGAAGGGTTTTCTGTGTGTGGGAAAGGGGCTTGAGTGTGTGGGGAAGGGTTTCACTGCGTGCAGAATGGGTTTCAGTGTGTGGGGAAGGAGTTTCAGTGTGTGGTGAAGGTGTTTCAGTGTGTGGGGAAAGGGTTTCAGTGTGTGGGGATTTGTTTCAATGTGTGCGGAAGGGCTTTCAGTGTGTGGGGATGAGTTTCAGTGTGTGGGGAAGGTGTTTCTGTGTGTGGGGCAGGGCTTCAGTGTGTGCGGATGGGGTTTCAGTGTGTGGGGAAGGTGTTTCCGTATGTGCGGAAGGGGTTTCAGTGTTGTGGGGAATGTGTTTCAGTGTGTGGGGAAGGTGTTTCAGTGTGTGCGGAAGGGGTTTCAGTCAGAGCGGAAGGCGTTTCAGTGTGTGGGGAAGGGGTTTCAGTGTGTGGGGAAGGTGTTTCGGTATGTGCGGAAGGGGTTTCAGTGTGTTTGGAAGGTTTTCAGTGTGTGGGCAATGTGTTTCAGTGTGTGGTGAATGGGTATCAGTGTGTGGGGAAGGGTTTTCAGTGTGTGAGGAAGGGGTTTCAGTGTGTGGGGAAGGGTTTCACTGTGTGCGGAAGGGGTTTCAGTGTGTGGGGAAGGGGTTTCAGTGTGTGAGGAAGGTGTTTCAGTGTGTGGGGAAGGGTTTTCAGTGTGTGGGGAAGTTGTTTCAGTGTGTGGGGAATTGTTTCAGTGTGTGGGGAAGGTGTTTCAGTGTGTGGGGAAGGCTTGCAGTGTGTGGGGAAAGTGTTTCGGTGTGTGGGGCAGGGGTTTCAGTGTGTGGGGAAGGTGTTTCAGTGTGCGGGGAAGGTGTTTCAGTGTGTGGCAAGGTGTTTCAGTGTGTGGGGAAGGGTTTTCAGTGTGTGGGGAAGGTGTTTCAGTTTGTGGGGAAGTGTTTCAGTGTGTGGGGAAGGTGTTTCAGTGTGTGGGGAAGGGCTGCAGTGTGTGGGGAAAGTTTTTCAGTGTGTGCAGAAGGGGTTTCAGTGCGAGCGGAAGGTGTTTTAGTGTGTGGGGAAGGGGTTCCAGTGTGTGGGGAAGGTGTTTCATTGTGTGCGGAAGGGGTTTCAGTGTGTGGGGAAGGAGTTTCAGTGTGTGGGGAAGGGGTTTCAGTTTGAGCGGAAGGTGTTTCAGTGTGTGGGGAAGGGGTTTCAATGTGTTGGGAAGGTGTTTCAGTGTGTGCGGAAGGTCTTTCAGTGTGTGGGGCAGGGGATTCTGTGTGTGGGGATGCTGTTTCATTGTGTGGGGAAGGTGTTTCAGTGTATGTGGAAGGTGTTTCAGTGTTTGGGGAAGCGGTTTCGGTATGTGCGGAAGGGGTTTCAGTGTTGTGGGGAAGGTGTTTCAGTGTGTGGGGAAGGTGTTTCAGTGTGTGCGGAAGGGGTTTCAGTCAGAGCGGATGGCGTTTCAGTGTGTGGGGAAGGGGTTTCAGTGTGTGGGGAAGGTTTTTCGGTATGTGCGGAAGGGGTTTCAGTTTGTTTGGAAGGTTTTCAGTGTGTGGGCAATGTGTTTCAGTGTGTGGTGAATGGGTATCAGTGTGTGGGGAAGGGTTTTCAGTGTGTGAGGAAGGGGTTTCAGTGTGTGGGGAAGGGTTTCACTGTGTGCGGAAGGGGTTTCAGTGTGTGGGGAAGGGGTTTCAGTGTGTGAGGAAGGTGTTTCAGTGTGTGGGGAAGGGTTTTCAGTGTGTGGGGAAGGTGTTTCAGTGTGTGGGGAATTGTTTCAGTGTGTGGGGAAGGTGTTTCAGTGTGTGGGGAAGGCTTGCAGTGTGTGGGGAAAGTGTTTCAGTGTGTGCGGAAGGGGTTTCAGTGTGTGGGGAAGGTGTTTCGGTGTGTGGGGAAGGTGTTTCAGTGTGTGGGGCAGGGGTTTCAGTGTGTGGGGAAGGTGTTTCAGTGTGTGGGGAAGGTGTTTCAGTGTGTGGGGAAGGCTTGCAGTGTGTGGGGAAAGTGTTTCAGTGTGTGCGGAATGGGTTTCAGTGTGTGGGGAAGGTGTTTCGGTGTGTGGGGAAGGTGTTTCAATGTGTGGGGCAGGGGTTTCAGTGTGTGGGGAAGGTGTTTCAGTGAGCGGGGAAGGTGTTTCATTGTGTGGCAAGGTGTTTGAGTTTGTGGGGAAGGGTTTTCAGTGTGTGGGGAAGGTGTTTCAGTTTGTGGGGAAGTGTTTCAGTGTGTGGGGAAGGTGTTTCAGTGTGTGGGGAAGGGCTGCAGTGTGTGGGGAAAGTTTTTCAGTGTGTGCAGAAGGGGTTTCAGTGCGTGCGGAAGGTGTTTTAGTGTGTGGGGAAGGGGTTCCAGTGTGTGGGGAAGGTGTTTCATTGTGTGCGGAAGGGGTTTCAGTGTGTGGGGAAGGAGTTTCAGTGTGTGGGGAAGGGGTTTCAGTTTGAGCGGAAGGTGTTTCAGTGTGTGGGGAAGGGGTTTCAATGTGTTGGGAAGGTGTTTCAGTGTGTGCGGAAGGTCTTTCAGTGAGTGGGGCAGGGGATTCTGTGTGTGGGGAAGGTGTTTCAGTGAGCGGGGAAGGTGTTTCAGTGTGTGGCAAGGTGTTTCAGTGTGTGGGGAAGGGTTTTCAGTGTGTGGGGAAGGTGTTTCGGTGTGTGGGGAAGGTGTTTCAGTGAGTGGGGCAGGAGTTTCAGTGTGTGGGGAAGGTGTTTCAGTGAGCGGGGAAGGTGTTTCAGTGTGTGGCAAGGTGTTTCAGTGTGTGGGGAAGGGTTTTCAGTGTGTGGGGAAGGTGTTTCAGTGTGTGGGGAAGTGTTTCAGTGTGTGGGGAAGGTGTTTCAGTGTGTGGGGAAGGGCTGCAGTGTGTGGGGAAAGTGTTTCAGTGTGTGCAGAAGGGGTTTCAGTGCGTGTGGAAGGTGTTTCAGTGTGTGGGGAAGGGGTTCCAGTGTGTGGGGAAGGTGTTTCATTGTGTGCGGAAGGGGTTTCAGTTTGTGGGGAAGTGGATTCAGTGTGTGGGGAAGGTGTTTCATTGTGTGGGGTAGTTGTTTCATTGTGTGTGGAAGGGTATTCAGTGTGAGGGGAAGGGGTTTCAGTGTGTGGGGAGGGGGTTTCAGTGTGTGGGGAATGGTTTACCTGTGTGCGGAAGGGGTATCAGAGTGTGGGGAAGGTGTTTCAGTGTGTGGGGAAGGAGTTTCAGTATGTGGGGAAGGGGTTTCAGTGTGAGGGGAAGGGTTTCAGTTTTTGGTGAAGGGTTTCAGTGTGTGGGGAAGGGGTATCAGTGTGTGAGGAAGGGGATTCAGTGTCTGGGGAAGGGTTTCAGTGTGTGGGGATGTGGTTTCAGTGTGTGGGGAAGGGGTTTCAGTGTGTGGGGAAGTGTTTCAGTGTTTGGGGAAGGATTACAGTGTCTGGGAACGGGGTTTCAGTGTGTGGGGAACGGGTTTCAGTGTGTGGGGAACTGTTGCAGTGTGTGCGGAAGTGGTTTCAGTGTGTGGGGAAGGGTTTCAGTGTGTGCGGAAGGTGTTTCAGTGTGTGGGGATGTGTTTCAGTATGTGGGGAAGGGTTTGACTGAGTGCGGAAGGGGTTTCACTGTTTGGTGAAGGGGTTTCAGTGTGTGGGGAAGGTGTTTCAGTGTGTGGGGATGTGTTTCAGTGTGTGGGGAAGGCGTTTCAGTGTGTGGGGATGTGTTTCAGTGTGTGGGGAAGGCGTTTCAGTTTGTGGGGAAGGTGTTTCAGTGTGTGGGGAAGGGGTTTCAGTGTGTGGGGAAGAGTTTCACTGTGTGTGGAAGGGGTTTCAGTGTGTGCGGAAGGGGTTTCAGTGTGTGGGGAAGGTGTATCAGTGTGTGTGGAAAGTGTTTCAGTGTGTGGGGAAGGAGTTTCAGTTTGAGCGGAAGGTGTTTCAGTGCGTGGGGAAGGGGTTTCAATGTGTTGGGAAGGTGTTTCATTGTGTGGGGAAGGTGTTTCAGTGTTTGGGGAAGGTGTTTCAGTGTGTGGGGAAGGGGTTTCAGTGTGTGGGGAACGTGTTTCTGTGTGTGGGGAACGGTTTCAGTGTGTGGGAAGGGGTATCAGTGTGTGAGGAAGGTGTTTCAGTGTGTGCGGGAGGTGTTTCAGTGTGTGGAGAAAGGGTTTCAGTGTGTGGGGAAGGTGTTTCAGTGTGTGGGGATGGGTTTCAGTGTGTGGGGATGGGTTTCAGTGTGTGGGGATGGGTGTCAGTGTGTGCAGAAGGGGTATCAGTATGTGGGGAATGTGTTTCTGTGTGTGGGGTGGTGTTTCAGTGTGTGGGGAAGGGGGTTCAGTGAGTGGGGAAGGGGTTTCAGTGTGTGGGGAAGGGGTTTCAGTTTGAGCGGAAGGTGTTTCAGTGTGTGGGGAAGGGGTTTCAATGTGTTGGGAAGGTGTTTCAGTGTGTGCGGAAGGTCTTTCAGTGTGTGGGGCAGGGGATTCTGTGTGTGGGGATGCTGTTTCATTGTGTGGGGAAGGTGTTTCAGTGTATGGGGAAGGTGTTTCAGTGTGTGGGGAAGCGGTTTCGGTATGTGCGGAAGGGGTTGCAGTGTTGTGGGGAAGGTGTTTCAGTGTGTGGGGAAGGTGTTTCAGTGTGTGCGGAAGGGGTTTCAGTCAGAGCGGAAGGCGTTTCAGTGTGTGGGGAAGGGGTTTCAGTGTGTGGGGAAGGTGTTTCGGTATGTGCGGAAGGGGTTTCAGTTTGTTTGGAAGGTTTTCAGTGTGTGGGCAATGTGTTTCAGTGTGTGGTGAATGGGTATCAGTGTGTGGGGAAGGGTTTTCAGTGTGTGAGGAAGGGGTTTCAGTGTGTGGGGAAGGGTTTCACTGTGTGCGGAAGGGGTTTCAGTGTGTGGGGAAGGGGTTTCAGTGTGTGAGGAAGGTGTTTCAGTGTGTGGGGAAGGGTTTTCAGTGTGTGGGGAAGGTGTTTCAGTGTGTGGGGAATTGTTTCAGTGTGTGGGGAAGGTGTTTCAGTGTGTGGGGAAGGCTTGCAGTGTGTGGGGAAAGTGTTTCAGTGTGTGCGGAAGGGGTTTCAGTGTGTGGGGAAGGTGCTTCGGTGTGTGGGGAAGGTGTTTCAGTGTGTGGGGCAGGGGTTTCAGTGTGTGGGGAAGGTGTTTCAGTGTGCGGGGAGGGTGTTTCAGTGTGTGGCAAGGTGTTTCAGTGTGTGGGGAAGGGTTTTCAGTGTGTGGGGAAGGTGTTTCAGTGTGTGGGGTAGTGTTTCAGTGTGTGGGGAAGGTGTTTCAGTGTGTGGGGAAGGGCTGCAGTGTGTGGGGAATGTGTTTCAGTGTGTGCAGAAGGGGTTTCAGTGCGTGTGGAAGGTGTTTCAGTGTGTGGGGAAGGGGTTCCAGTGTGTGGGGAAGGTGTTTCATTGTGTGCGGAAGGGGTTTCAGTTTGTGGGGAAGTGGATTCAGTGTGTGGGGAGGGTGTTTCATTGTGTGGGGTAGTTGTTTCATTGTGTGTGGAAGGGTATTCAGTGTGAGGGGAAGGGGTTTCAGTGTGTGGGGAGGGGGTTTCAGTGTGTGGGGAATGGTTTAACTGTGTGCGGAAGGGGTATCAGAGTGTGGGGAAGGTGTTTCAGTGTGTGGGGAAGGAGTTTCAGTATGTGGGTAGGGGTTTCAGTGTGAGGGGAAGGGTTTCAGTTTTTGGTGAAGGGTTTTAGTGTGTGGGGAAGGGGTATCAGTGTGTGAGGAAGGGGATTCAGTGTCTGGGGAAGGGTTTCAGTGTGTGGGGATGGGGTTTCAGTGTGTGGGGAAGGGGTTTCAGTGTGTGGGGAAGTGTTTCAGTGTTTGGGAAAGGATTACAGTGTCTGGGAACGGGGTTTCAGTGTGTGGGGAACGGGTTTCAGTGTGTGGGGAACTGTTTCAGTGTGTGCGGAAGTGGTTTCAGTGTGTGGGGGAGGGTTTCAGTGTGTGCGGAAGATGTCTCAGTGTGTGGGGATGTGTTTCAGTATGTGGGGAAGGGTTTGACTGAGTGCGGAAGGGGTTTCACTGTTTGGTGAAGGGGTTTCAGTGTGTGGGGAAGGTGTTTCAGTGTGTGGGGATGTGTTTCAGTGTGTGGGGAAGGCGTTTTAGTGTGTGGGGATGTGTTTCAGTGTGTGGGGAAGGCGTTTCAGGGTGTTGGGAAGGTGTTTCAGTGTGTGGGGAAGGGGTTTCAGTGTGTGGGGAAGAGTTTCACTGTGTGTGGAAGGGGTTTCAGTGTGTGCGGAAGGGGTTTCAGTGTGTGGGGAAGGTGTATCAGTGTGTGTGGAAAGTGTTTCAGTGTGTGGGGAAGGAGTTTCAGTTTGAGCGGAAGGTGTTTCAGTGTGTGGGGAAGGTGTTTCAATGTGTTGGGAAGGTGTTTCATTGTGTGGGGAAGATGTTTCAGTGTTTGGGGAAGGTGTTTCAGTGTGTGGGGAACGTGTTTCTGTGTGTGGGGAACGGTTTCAGTGTGTGGGAAGGGGTATCAGTGTGTGAGGAAGGTGTTTCAGTGTGTGCGGGAGGTGTTTCAGTGTGTGGAGAAAGGGTTTCAGTGTGTGGGGAAGGTGTTTCAGTGTGTGGGGATGGGTTTCAGTGTGTGGGGATGGGTTTCAGTGTGTGGGAATGGGTGTCAGTGTGTGCAGAAGGGGTATCAGTATGTGGGGAATGTGTTTCTGTGTGTGGGGTGGTGTTTCAGTGTGTGGGGAAGGGGGTTCAGTGAGTGGGGAAGGGGTTTCAGTGTGTGGGGAAGGGGTTTCAGTTTGAGCGGAAGGTGTTTCAGTGTGTGGGAATGGGGTTTCAATGTGTTGGGAAGGTGTTTCAGTGTGTGCGGAAGGTCTTTCAGTGTGTGGGGCAGGGGATTCTGTGTGTGGGGATGCTGTTTCATTGTGTGGGAAAGGTGTTTCAGTGTATGGGGAAGGTGTTTCAGTGTGTGGGGAAGCGGTTTCGGTATGTGCGGAAGGGGTTTCAGTGTTGTGGGGAAGGTGTTTCAGTGTGTGGCGAAGGTGTTTCAGTGTGTGCGGAAGGGGTTTCAGTCAGAGCGGAAGGCGTTTCAGTGTGTGGGGAAGGGGTTTCAGTGTGTTGGGAAGGTGTTTCGGTATGTGCGGAAGGGGTTTCAGTTTGTTTGGAAGGTTTTCAGTGTGTGGGCAATGTGTTTCAGTGTGTGGTGAATGGGTATCAGTGTGTGGGGAAGGGTTTTCAGTGTGTGAGGAAGGGGTTTCAGTGTGTGGGGAAGGGTTTCACTGTGTGCGGAAGGGGTTTCAGTGTGTGGGGAAGGGGTTTCAGTGTGTGAGGAAGGTGTTTCAGTGTGTGGGGAAGGTGTTACAGTGTGTGCGGAAGGGTTTTCAGTGTGTGGGGACGGGGTTTCAGTGTGTGGGGAAGGGGTTTCAGTGTGTGGGGAACTGTTTCAGTGTGTGCGGAAGTGGTTTCAGTGTGTGGGGAAGGGTTTCAGTGTGTGGGGAAGGTGTTTCAGTGTGTGCGGAAGGGGTTTCAGTGTGTGGGGAAGGGGTTTCAGTGTGTGGGGAAGGTGTTACAGAGTGTGCGGAAGGGTTTTCAGTGTGTGGGAAAGGGGCTTGAGTGTGTGGGGAAGGGTTTCACTGCGTGCAGAATGGGTTTCAGTGTGTGGGGAAGGAGTTTCAGTGTGTGGTGAAGGTGTTTCAGTGTGTGGGGAAAGGGTTTCAGTGTGTGGGGATTTGTTTCAATGTGTGCGGAAGGGCTTTCAGTGTGTGGGGATGAGTTTCAGTGTGTGGGGAAGGTGTTTCTGTGTGTGGGGCAGGGCTTCAGTGTGTGCGGATGGGGTTTCAGTGTGTGGGGAAGGTGTTTCCGTATGTGCGGAAGGGGTTTCAGTGTTGTGGGGAATGTGTTTCAGTGTGTGGGGAAGGTGTTTCAGTGTGTGCGGAAGGGGTTTCAGTCAGAGCGGAAGGCGTTTCAGTGTGTGGGGAAGGGGTTTCAGTGTGTGGGGAAGGTGTTTCGGTATGTGCGGAAGGGGTTTCAGTGTGTTTGGAAGGTTTTCAGTGTGTGGGCAATGTGTTTCAGTGTGTGGTGAATGGGTATCAGTGTGTGGGGAAGGGTTTTCAGTGTGTGAGGAAGGGGTTTCAGTGTGTGGGGAAGGGTTTCACTGTGTGCGGAAGGGGTTTCAGTGTGTGGGGAAGGGGTTTCAGTGTGTGAGGAAGGTGTTTCAGTGTGTGGGGAAGGGTTTTCAGTGTGTGGGGAAGTTGTTTCAGTGTGTGGGGAATTGTTTCAGTGTGTGGGGAAGGTGTTTCAGTGTGTGGGGAAGGCTTGCAGTGTGTGGGGAAAGTGTTTCGGTGTGTGGGGCAGGGGTTTCAGTGTGTGGGGAAGGTGTTTCAGTGTGCGGGGAAGGTGTTTCAGTGTGTGGCAAGGTGTTTCAGTGTGTGGGGAAGGGTTTTCAGTGTGTGGGGAAGGTGTTTCAGTTTGTGGGGAAGTGTTTCAGTGTGTGGGGAAGGTGTTTCAGTGTGTGGGGAAGGGCTGCAGTGTGTGGGGAAAGTTTTTCAGTGTGTGCAGAAGGGGTTTCAGTGCGAGCGGAAGGTGTTTTAGTGTGTGGGGAAGGGGTTCCAGTGTGTGGGGAAGGTGTTTCATTGTGTGCGGAAGGGGTTTCAGTGTGTGGGGAAGGAGTTTCAGTGTGTGGGGAAGGGGTTTCAGTTTGAGCGGAAGGTGTTTCAGTGTGTGGGGAAGGGGTTTCAATGTGTTGGGAAGGTGTTTCAGTGTGTGCGGAAGGTCTTTCAGTGTGTGGGGCAGGGGATTCTGTGTGTGGGGATGCTGTTTCATTGTGTGGGGAAGGTGTTTCAGTGTATGTGGAAGGTGTTTCAGTGTTTGGGGAAGCGGTTTCGGTATGTGCGGAAGGGGTTTCAGTGTTGTGGGGAAGGTGTTTCAGTGTGTGGGGAAGGTGTTTCAGTGTGTGCGGAAGGGGTTTCAGTCAGAGCGGATGGCGTTTCAGTGTGTGGGGAAGGGGTTTCAGTGTGTGGGGAAGGTTTTTCGGTATGTGCGGAAGGGGTTTCAGTTCGTTTGGAAGGTTTTCAGTGTGTGGGCAATGTGTTTCAGTGTGTGGTGAATGGGTATCAGTGTGTGGGGAAGGGTTTTCAGTGTGTGAGGAAGGGGTTTCAGTGTGTGGGGAAGGGTTTCACTGTGTGCGGAAGGGGTTTCAGTGTGTGGGGAAGGGGTTTCAGTGTGTGAGGAAGGTGTTTCAGTGTGTGGGGAAGGGTTTTCAGTGTGTGGGGAAGGTGTTTCAGTGTGTGGGGAATTGTTTCAGTGTGTGGGGAAGGTGTTTCAGTGTGTGGGGAAGGCTTGCAGTGTGTGGGGAAAGTGTTTCAGTGTGTGCGGAAGGGGTTTCAGTGTGTGGGGAAGGTGTTTCGGTGTGTGGGGAAGGTGTTTCAGTGTGTGGGGCAGGGGTTTCAGTGTGTGGGGAAGGTGTTTCAGTGTGTGGGGAAGGTGTTTCAGTGTGTGGGGAAGGCTTGCAGTGTGTGGGGAAAGTGTTTCAGTGTGTGCGGAATGGGTTTCAGTGTGTGGGGAAGGTGTTTCGGTGTGTGGGGAAGGTGTTTCAATGTGTGGGGCAGGGGTTTCAGTGTGTGGGGAAGGTGTTTCAGTGAGCGGGGAAGGTGTTTCATTGTGTGGCAAGGTGTTTGAGTTTGTGGGGAAGGGTTTTCAGTGTGTGGGGAAGGTGTTTCAGTTTGTGGGGAAGTGTTTCAGTGTGTGGGGAAGGTGTTTCAGTGTGTGGGGAAGGGCTGCAGTGTGTGGGGAAAGTTTTTCAGTGTGTGCAGAAGGGGTTTCAGTGCGTGCGGAAGGTGTTTTAGTGTGTGGGGAAGGGGTTCCAGTGTGTGGGGAAGGTGTTTCATTGTGTGCGGAAGGGGTTTCAGTGTGTGGGGAAGGAGTTTCAGTGTGTGGGGAAGGGGTTTCAGTTTGAGCGGAAGGTGTTTCAGTGTGTGGGGAAGGGGTTTCAATGTGTTGGGAAGGTGTTTCAGTGTGTGCGGAAGGTCTTTCAGTGAGTGGGGCAGGGGATTCTGTGTGTGGGGAAGGTGTTTCAGTGAGCGGGGAAGGTGTTTCAGTGTGTGGCAAGGTGTTTCAGTGTGTGGGGAAGGGTTTTCAGTGTGTGGGGAAGGTGTTTCGGTGTGTGGGGAAGGTGTTTCAGTGAGTGGGGCAGGGGTTTCAGTGTGTGGGGAAGGTGTTTCAGTGAGCGGGGAAGGTGTTTCAGTGTGTGGCAAGGTGTTTCAGTGTGTGGGGAAGGGTTTTCAGTGTGTGGGGAAGGGTTTTCAGTGTGTGGGGAAGGTGTTTCAGTGTGTGGGGAAGTGTTTCAGTGTGTGGGGAAGGTGTTTCAGTGTGTGGGGAAGGGCTGCAGTGTGTGGGGAAAGTGTTTCAGTGTGTGCAGAAGGGGTTTCAGTGCGTGTGGAAGGTGTTTCAGTGTGTGGGGAAGGGGTTCCAGTGTGTGGGGAAGGTGTTTCATTGTGTGCGGAAGGGGTTTCAGTTTGTGGGGAAGTGGATTCAGTGTGTGGGGAAGGTGTTTCATTGTGTGGGGTAGTTGTTTCATTGTGTGTGGAAGGGTATTCAGTGTGAGGGGAAGGGGTTTCAGTGTGTGGGGAGGGGGTTTCAGTGTGTGGGGAATGGTTTACCTGTGTGCGGAAGGGGTATCAGAGTGTGGGGAAGGTGTTTCAGTGTGTGGGGAAGGAGTTTCAGTATGTGGGGAAGGGGTTTCAGTGTGAGGGGAAGGGTTTCAGTTTTTGGTGAAGGGTTTCAGTGTGTGGGGAAGGGGTATCAGTGTGTGAGGAAGGGGATTCAGTGTCTGGGGAAGGGTTTCAGTGTGTGGGGATGTGGTTTCAGTGTGTGGGGAAGGGGTTTCAGTGTGTGGGGAAGTGTTTCAGTGTTTGGGGAAGGATTACAGTGTCTGGGAACGGGGTTTCAGTGTGTGGGGAACGGGTTTCAGTGTGTGGGGAACTGTTGCAGTGTGTGCGGAAGTGGTTTCAGTGTGTGGGGAAGGGTTTCAGTGTGTGCGGAAGGTGTTTCAGTGTGTGGGGATGTGTTTCAGTATGTGGGGAAGGGTTTGACTGAGTGCGGAAGGGGTTTCACTGTTTGGTGAAGGGGTTTCAGTGTGTGGGGAAGGTGTTTCAGTGTGTGGGGATGTGTTTCAGTGTGTGGGGAAGGCGTTTCAGTGTGTGGGGATGTGTTTCAGTGTGTGGGGAAGGCGTTTCAGTTTGTGGGGAAGGTGTTTCAGTGTGTGGGGAAGGGGTTTCAGTGTGTGGGGAAGAGTTTCACTGTGTGTGGAAGGGGTTTCAGTGTGTGCGGAAGGGGTTTCAGTGTGTGGGGAAGGTGTATCAGTGTGTGTGGAAAGTGTTTCAGTGTGTGGGGAAGGAGTTTCAGTTTGAGCGGAAGGTGTTTCAGTGCGTGGGGAAGGGGTTTCAATGTGTTGGGAAGGTGTTTCATTGTGTGGGGAAGGTGTTTCAGTGTTTGGGGAAGGTGTTTCAGTGTGTGGGGAAGGGGTTTCAGTGTGTGGGGAACGTGTTTCTGTGTGTGGGGAACTGTTTCAGTGTGTGGGAAGGGGTATCAGTGTGTGAGGAAGGTGTTTCAGTGTGTGCGGGAGGTGTTTCAGTGTGTGGAGAAAGGGTTTCAGTGTGTGGGGAAGGTGTTTCAGTGTGTGGGGATGGGTTTCAGTGTGTGGGGATGGGTTTCAGTGTGTGGGGATGGGTGTCAGTGTGTGCAGAAGGGGTATCAGTATGTGGGGAATGTGTTTCTGTGTGTGGGGTGGTGTTTCAGTGTGTGGGGAAGGGGGTTCAGTGAGTGGGGAAGGGGTTTCAGTGTGTGGGGAAGGGGTTTCAGTTTGAGCGGAAGGTGTTTCAGTGTGTGGGGAAGGGGTTTCAATGTGTTGGGAAGGTGTTTCAGTGTGTGCGGAAGGTCTTTCAGTGTGTGGGGCAGGGGATTCTGTGTGTGGGGATGCTGTTTCATTGTGTGGGGAAGGTGTTTCAGTGTATGGGGAAGGTGTTTCAGTGTGTGGGGAAGCGGTTTCGGTATGTGCGGAAGGGGTTGCAGTGTTGTGGGGAAGGTGTTTCAGTGTGTGGGGAAGGTGTTTCAGTGTGTGCGGAAGGGGTTTCAGTCAGAGCGGAAGGCGTTTCAGTGTGTGGGGAAGGGGTTTCAGTGTGTGGGGAAGGTGTTTCGGTATGTGCGGAAGGGGTTTCAGTTTGTTTGGAAGGTTTTCAGTGTGTGGGCAATGTGTTTCAGTGTGTGGTGAATGGGTATCAGTGTGTGGGGAAGGGTTTTCAGTGTGTGAGGAAGGGGTTTCAGTGTGTGGGGAAGGGTTTCACTGTGTGCGGAAGGGGTTTCAGTGTGTGGGGAAGGGGTTTCAGTGTGTGAGGAAGGTGTTTCAGTGTGTGGGGAAGGGTTTTCAGTGTGTGGGGAAGGTGTTTCAGTGTGTGGGGAATTGTTTCAGTGTGTGGGGAAGGTGTTTCAGTGTGTGGGGAAGGCTTGCAGTGTGTGGGGAAAGTGTTTCAGTGTGTGCGGAAGGGGTTTCAGTGTGTGGGGAAGGTGCTTCGGTGTGTGGGGAAGGTGTTTCAGTGTGTGGGGCAGGGGTTTCAGTGTGTGGGGAAGGTGTTTCAGTGTGCGGGGAGGGTGTTTCAGTGTGTGGCAAGGTGTTTCAGTGTGTGGGGAAGGGTTTTCAGTGTGTGGGGAAGGTGTTTCAGTGTGTGGGGTAGTGTTTCAGTGTGTGGGGAAGGTGTTTCAGTGTGTGGGGAAGGGCTGCAGTGTGTGGGGAATGTGTTTCAGTGTGTGCAGAAGGGGTTTCAGTGCGTGTGGAAGGTGTTTCAGTGTGTGGGGAAGGGGTTCCAGTGTGTGGGGAAGGTGTTTCATTGTGTGCGGAAGGGGTTTCAGTTTGTGGGGAAGTGGATTCAGTGTGTGGGGAGGGTGTTTCATTGTGTGGGGTAGTTGTTTCATTGTGTGTGGAAGGGTATTCAGTGTGAGGGGAAGGGGTTTCAGTGTGTGGGGAGGGGGTTTCAGTGTGTGGGGAATGGTTTAACTGTGTGCGGAAGGGGTATCAGAGTGTGGGGAAGGTGTTTCAGTGTGTGGGGAAGGAGTTTCAGTATGTGGGTAGGGGTTTCAGTGTGAGGGGAAGGGTTTCAGTTTTTGGTGAAGGGTTTTAGTGTGTGGGGAAGGGGTATCAGTGTGTGAGGAAGGGGATTCAGTGTCTGGGGAAGGGTTTCAGTGTGTGGGGATGGGGTTTCAGTGTGTGGGGAAGGGGTTTCAGTGTGTGGGGAAGTGTTTCAGTGTTTGGGAAAGGATTACAGTGTCTGGGAACGGGGTTTCAGTGTGTGGGGAACGGGTTTCAGTGTGTGGGGAACTGTTTCAGTGTGTGCGGAAGTGGTTTCAGTGTGTGGGGGAGGGTTTCAGTGTGTGCGGAAGATGTCTCAGTGTGTGGGGATGTGTTTCAGTATGTGGGGAAGGGTTTGACTGAGTGCGGAAGGGGTTTCACTGTTTGGTGAAGGGGTTTCAGTGTGTGGGGAAGGTGTTTCAGTGTGTGGGGATGTGTTTCAGTGTGTGGGGAAGGCGTTTCAGTGTGTGGGGATGTGTTTCAGTGTGTGGGGAAGGCGTTTCAGGGTGTTGGGAAGGTGTTTCAGTGTGTGGGGAAGGGGTTTCAGTGTGTGGGGAAGAGTTTCACTGTGTGTGGAAGGGGTTTCAGTGTGTGCGGAAGGGGTTTCAGTGTGTGGGGAAGGTGTATCAGTGTGTGTGGAAAGTGTTTCAGTGTGTGGGGAAGGAGTTTCAGTTTGAGCGGAAGGTGTTTCAGTGTGTGGGGAAGGTGTTTCAATGTGTTGGGAAGGTGTTTCATTGTGTGGGGAAGATGTTTCAGTGTTTGGGGAAGGTGTTTCAGTGTGTGGGGAACGTGTTTCTGTGTGTGGGGAACGGTTTCAGTGTGTGGGAAGGGGTATCAGTGTGTGAGGAAGGTGTTTCAGTGTGTGCGGGAGGTGTTTCAGTGTGTGGAGAAAGGGTTTCAGTGTGTGGGGAAGGTGTTTCAGTGTGTGGGGATGGGTTTCAGTGTGTGGGGATGGGTTTCAGTGTGTGGGAATGGGTGTCAGTGTGTGCAGAAGGGGTATCAGTATGTGGGGAATGTGTTTCTGTGTGTGGGGTGGTGTTTCAGTGTGTGGGGAAGGGGGTTCAGTGAGTGGGGAAGGGGTTTCAGTGTGTGGGGAAGGGGTTTCAGTTTGAGCGGAAGGTGTTTCAGTGTGTGGGAATGGGGTTTCAATGTGTTGGGAAGGTGTTTCAGTGTGTGCGGAAGGTCTTTCAGTGTGTGGGGCAGGGGATTCTGTGTGTGGGGATGCTGTTTCATTGTGTGGGAAAGGTGTTTCAGTGTATGGGGAAGGTGTTTCAGTGTGTGGGGAAGCGGTTTCGGTATGTGCGGAAGGGGTTTCAGTGTTGTGGGGAAGGTGTTTCAGTGTGTGGCGAAGGTGTTTCAGTGTGTGCGGAAGGGGTTTCAGTCAGAGCGGAAGGCGTTTCAGTGTGTGGGGAAGGGGTTTCAGTGTGTTGGGAAGGTGTTTCGGTATGTGCGGAAGGGGTTTCAGTTTGTTTGGAAGGTTTTCAGTGTGTGGGCAATGTGTTTCAGTGTGTGGTGAATGGGTATCAGTGTGTGGGGAAGGGTTTTCAGTGTGTGAGGAAGGGGTTTCAGTGTGTGGGGAAGGGTTTCACTGTGTGCGGAAGGGGTTTCAGTGTGTGGGGAAGGGGTTTCAGTGTGTGAGGAAGGTGTTTCAGTGTGTGGGGAAGGGTTTGCAGTGTGTGGGGAAGGTGTTTCAGTTTGTGGGGAATTGTTTCAGTGTGTGGGGAAGGTGTTTCAGTGTGTGGGGAAGGCTTGCAGTGTGTGGGGAAAGTGTTTCAGTGTGTGCGGAATGGGTTTCAGTGTGTGGGGAAGGTGTTTCGGTGTGTGGGGAAGGTGTTTCAGTGAGTGGGGCAGGGGTTTCAGTGTGTGGGGAAGGTGTTTCAGTGAGCGGGGAAGGTGTTTCAGTGTGTGGCAAGGTGTTTCAGTGTGTGGGGAAGGGTTTTCAGTGTGTGGGGAAGGTGTTTCAGTGTGTGGGGAAGTGTTTCAGTGTGTGGGGAAGGTGTTTCAGTGTGTGGGGAAGGGCTGCAGTGTGTGGAGAAAGTGTTTCAGTGTGTGCAGAAGGGGTTTCAGTGCGTGTGGAAGGTGTTTCAGTGTGTGGGGAAGGGGTTCCAGTGTGTGGGGAAGGTGTTTCATTGTGTGCGGAAGGGGTTTCAGTTTGTGGGGAAGTGGATTCAGTGTGTGGGGAAGGTGTTTCATTGTGTGGGGTAGTTGTTTCATTGTGTGTGGAAGGGTATTCAGTGTGAGGGGAAGGGGTTTCAGTGTGTGGGGAGGGGGTTTCAGTGTGTGGGGAATGGTTTAACTGTGTGCGGAAGGGGTATCAGAGTGTGGGGAAGGTGTTTCAGTGTGTGGGGAAGGAGTTTCAGTATGTGGGGAAGGGGTTTCAGTGTGAGGGGAAGGGTTTCAGTTTTTGGTGAAGGGTTTCAGTGTGTGGGGAAGGGGTATCAGTGTGTGAGGAAGGGGATTCAGTGTCTGGGGAAGGGTTTCAGTGTGTGGGGATGGGGTTTCAGTGTGTGGGGAAGGGGTTTCAGTGTGTGGGGAAGTGTTTCAGTGTTTGGGGAAGGATTACAGTGTCTGGGAACGGGGTTTCAGTGTGTGGGGAACGGGTTTCAGTGTGTGGGGAACTGTTTCAGTGTGTGCGGAAGTGGTTTCAGTGTGTGGGGAAGGGTTTCAGTGTGTGCGGAAGGTGTTTCAGTGTGTGGGGATGTGTTTCAGTATGTGGGGAAGGGTTTGACTGAGTGCGGAAGGGGTTTCACTGTTTGGTGAAGGGGTTTCAGTGTGTGGGGAAGGTGTTTCAGTGTGTGGGGATGTGTTTCAGTGTGTGGGGAAGGCGTTTCAGTGTGTGGGGATGTGTTTCAGTGTGTGGGGAAGGCGTTTCAGTGTGTGGGGAAGGTGTTTCAGTGTGTGGGGAAGGGGTTTCAGTGTGTGGGGAAGAGTTTCACTGTGTGTGGAAGGGGTTTCAGTGTGTGCGGAAGGGGTTTCAGTGTGTGGGGAAGGTGTATCAGTGTGTGTGGAAAGTGTTTCAGTGTGTGGGGAAGGAGTTTCAGTTTGAGCGGAAGGTGTTTCAGTGTGTGGGGAAGGGGTTTCAATGTGTTGGGAAGGTGTTTCATTGTGTGGGGAAGGTGTTTCAGTGTTTGGGGAAGGTGTTTCAGTGTGTGGGGAAGGGGTTTCAGTGTGTGGGGAACGTGTTTCTGTGTGTGGGGAACGGTTTCAGTGTGTGGGAAGGGGTATCAGTGTGTGAGGAAGGTGTTTCAGTGTGTGCGGGAGGTGTTTCAGTGTGTGGAGAAAGGGTTTCAGTGTGTGGGGAAGGTGTTTCAGTGTGTGGGGATGGGTTTCAGTGTGTGGGGATGGGTTTCAGTGTGTGGGGATGGGTGTCAGTGTGTGCAGAAGGGGTATCAGTATGTGGGGAATGTGTTTCTGTGTGTGGGGTGGTGTTTCAGTGTGTGGGGAAGGGGGTTCAGTGAGTGGGGAAGGGGTTTCAGTGTGTGGGGATGGGTTTCAGTGTGTGGGGATGGACTTCTGTGTTTGAAAATGTGTTTCAGTGTGTGGGCAAGGTGTTTCAGTGTGTGGGGAAGGGTTTCAGTGTGTGGGGAAGGTGTTTAAGTGTGTGGGGAAGTTATTTCAGTGTGTGGGGAAGGGGTTTCAGAGTTTGGGTAATTATTTCAGTGTGTGGGGAAGGGGTTTCAGTGAGTGGGGAAGGTGTTTCAGAGTGTGGGGAAGGGTTTCAGTGTGTGGGGAAGGGTTTTCAGTGTGTGGGGAAGGGTTTTCAGTGTGTGGGGAAGGGGTTTCAGTGTGTGGGGATGTGTTTCAGTGTGTGAGAAAGGGGTTTCAGTGTGTGGGGAAGGGGTTCACTGTGTGCGGAAGTGGTTTCAGTGTGTGGGGAAGGGGTTTCAGTGAGTGGTGAAGGTGTTTCAGTGTGTGCGGAAGGGGTTTCAGTGTGTGGGGAAGGGGTTTCAGTGTGTGGGGAATGTGTTACAGTGTGTGTGGATGGGTTTTCAGTGTGTGGGGACGGGGTTTCAGTGTGTGGGGACGGGGTTTCAGTGTGTGGGGATCTGTTTCAGTGTGTGCGGACGTGGTTTCAGTGTGTGGGGAAGGGTTTCAGTGTGTGGGGAAGGTGTTTCAGTGTGTGGGGATATGTTTCAGTATGTGGGGAAAGGTTTGACTGTGTGCGGAAGGGGTTTCAGTGTTTGGGGAAGTTGTTTCAGTGTGTGGGGAAGGTGTTTCAGTGTGTGGGGATGTGTTTCAGTGTGTGGGGAAGGCGTTTCAGTGTGTGGGGATGTGTTTCAGTGTGTGGGGAAGGGGTTTCATTGTGTGGGGAAGGTGTTTCAGTGTGTGGGGAAGGGGTTTCAGTCTGTGGGGAAGAGTTTCACAGTGTGTGGAAGGGGTTTCAGTGTGTGGGGAAGGGGTTTCAGTGTGTGGGGAAGGAGTTTCAGTGTGTGGGGAAGGGGTTTCAGTTTGAGCGGAAGGTGTTTCAGTGTGTGGGGAAGGGGTTTCAATGTGTTGGGAAGGTGTTTCAGTGTGTGCGGAAGATCTTTCAGTGTGTGGGGCAGGGGATTCTGTGTGTGGGGATGGTGTTTCATTGTGTGGGGAAGGTGTTTCAGTGTATGGGGAAGGTGTTTCAGTGTGTGGGGAAGGGGTTTCAGTGTGTGGGGAACGTGTTTCAGTGTGTGGGGAACGGTTTCAGTGTGTGGGAAAGGGGTATCAGTGTGGGAGGAAGGTGTTTCAGTGTCTGGAGAAGGTATTTCAGTGTGTGGGGAATGGATTTCAGTGTGTGGAGAAGGTGTTTCAGTGTGTGTGGAAGGTGTTTCAGTATGTGTGGAAGGTGTTTCTGTGTGTGCGGAAGTGGTTTCAGTGTGTGGGGATGTGTTTCAGTGTGTGGGGAAGGCGTTTCAGTGTGTGGGGAAGGGGTTTCAGTGTGTGGGGAAGGGATTTCACTGTGTGTGGAAGGGGTTTCAGTGTGTGGGGAAGGGGTTTCAGTGTGTGGGGAAGGAGTTTCAGTGTGTGGGGAAGGGGTTTCAGTTTGAGCGGAAGGTGTTTCAGTGTGTGGGGAAGGGGTTTCAATGTGTTGGGAAGGTGTTTCATTGTGTGCGGAAGGTGTTTCAGTGTGTGGGGCAGGGGATTCTGCGTGTGGGGAAGGTGTTTCATTGTGTGGGGAAGGTATTTCAGTGTATGGGGAAGGTGTTTCAGTGTGTGGGGAAGGGGTTTCAGTGTGTGGGGAACGGTTTCAGTGTGTGGGGAAGGGGTATCATTGTGTGAGGAAGGTGTTTCAGTGTCTGGAGAAGGTATTTCAGTGGGTGGGGAAGGGATTTCCGTGTGTGGGGAAGGTGTTTCAGTGTGTGCGGGAGGTGTTTCTGTGTGTGGGGAAAGGGTTTCAGTGTGTGGGGAAGGAGTTACAGTGTGTGGGGATGGGTTTCAGTGTGTGGGGATGGGTTTCAGTGTGTGGGGATGGGTGTTAGTGTGTGCGGAAGGGGTATCAGTATGTGGGGAATGTGTTTCTGTATGTGGGGTGGTGTTTCAGTGTGTGGGGAAGGGGGTTCAGTGTGTGGGGAAGGGCTTTCAGTGTGTGGGGATGGGTTTCAGTGTGTGGGGATGGACTTCTGTGTGTGCGGAAAGTGTTTCAGTGTGTGGGCAAGGTGTTTCAGTGTGTGGGGAAGGGTTTCAGTGTGTGGGGAAGGTGTTTCAGTGTGTGGGGAAGTGGTTTCAGAGTTTGGGTAATTGTTTCAGTGTGTGGGGAAGGGGTTTCAGTGAGTGGGGAAGGTGTTTCAGAGTGTGGGGAAGGGTTTCAGTGTGTGGGGAAGGGTTTTGAGTGTGTGGGGAAGGCGTTTCAGTTTGTGGGGAAGGGGTTTCAGTGTGTGGGGATGTGTTTCAGTGTGTGAGGAAGGGGTTTCAGTGTGTGGGGAAGGTGTTTCAGTGTGTGGGGAAGGGCTTTCAGAGTTTGGGTAATTGTTTCAGTGTGTGGGGAAGGGGTTTCAGTGTGTGGGGATGTGTTTAACTGTGTAAGAAAGGGGTTTTAGTGTGTGGGGAAGGGTTTCACTGTGTGCGGAAGTGGTTTCAGTGTGTGGGGAAGGGGTTTCAGTGTGTGGTGAAGGTGTTTCAGTGTGTGCGGAAGTGGTTTCAGTGTGTGGGGAAGGGGTTTCAGTGTGTGGGGAAGGTGTTTCAATGTGTGAGGAAGAGGTTTCAGTGCGTGCGATAAGGGTTTCAGTGTGTGGGGAAGGGGTTTCAGTGTGCGGGGATGTGTTTCAGTATGTGGGGAAGGGGTATCAGTATGTGGGGAATGTGTTTCTGTGTGTGGGGTGGTGTTTCAGTGTGTGGGGAAGGTGTTTCAGTGTGTGGGGAAGGGGTTTCAGAGTTTGGGTAATTGTTTCAGAGTGTGGGGAAGGGGTTTCAGTGAGTGGGGAATGTGTTTCAGAGTGTGGGGAAGGGTTTCAGTGTGTGGGGAAGGGTTTTGAGTGTGTGGGGAAGGGGTTTCAGTTTGTGGGGAAGGGGTTTCAGTATGTGGGGATGTGTTTCAGTGTTTGAGGAAGGGGTTTCAGTGTGTGGGGAAGGGTTTCACTGTGTGCGGAAGTGGTTTCCGTGTGTGAGGAAGGGGTTTCAGTGTGTGGGGAAGGTGTTTCAGTGTGTGTAGAAGGGGTTTCAGTGTGTGGGGAAGGGGTTTCAGTGTGTGGGGAAGGTGTTTCAGTGTGTGCAGAAGAGGTTTCAGTGTGTGGGTAAAGGGTTTCAGTGTGTGGGGAAGTTGTTACAGTGTGTGCAGAAGGGTTTTCAGTGTGTGGGGAAGGGGTTTCAGTGTTTGGGGATGTGCTTCAGTGTGTGGGGAAGGGGTTTGAGTGTGTGGGGAAGGGGTTCACTGTGTGCAGAAGGGGTATCAGTGTGTGGGGAAGGAGTTTCAGTGTGTGGGGAAGGTGTTTCAGTGTGTGGGTAAGGGGTTTCAGTGTGTGGGGATTTGTTTCTGTGTGTGCGGAAGGGCTTTCAGTGTGTGGGGATGTGTTTCAGCGTGTGGGGAAGGTGTTTCTGTGTGTGGGTATGGGTTTCAGTGTGTGCGGAAGGGTTTTCAGTGTGTGGGGATGGGTGTCAGTGTGTGCAGAAGGGGTATCAGTATGTGGGGATGTGTTTCTGTGTGTGGGGTGGTGTTTCAGTGTGTGGGGAAGGGGGTTCAGTTTGTGGGGAAGGTGTTTCAGTGTGTGCGGATGGGTTTCAGTGTGTGAGGATGGACTTCTGTGTGTGAAAAGGTGTTTCAGTGTGTGGGCAAGGTGTTTCAGTGTGTGGGGAAGGGTTTCAGTGTGTGGGGAAGGTGTTTCAGTGTGTGGGGAAGTTGTTTCAGTGTGTGGGGAAGGGTTTTCAGAGTTTGGGTAATGGTTTCAGTGTGTGGTGATGTGTTTCAGTGTGTGGGGAAGGCGTTTCAGTGTGTGGGGATGTGTTTCAGTGTGTGGGGAAGGGGTTTCAGTGTGTGGGGATGGTGTTTCAGTGTGTGGGGAAGGGGTTTCAGTGTCTGGCGAGGTGTTTCACTGTGTGTGGAAGGGGTTACAGTGTGTGGGGAAGGTGTTTCAGTGTGTGGGGAAGGAGTTTCAGTGTGTGGGGAAGGGGTTTCAGTTTGAGCGGAAGTTGTTTCTGTGTGTGGGGAAGGGTTTTCTATGTGTTGGGAAGTTGTTTCATTGTGTGCGGAAGGTGTTTCAGTATGTGGGGCAGGGGATTCTGAGTGTGGGGAAGGTGTTTCATTGTGTGGGAAAGGTGTTTCAGTGTATGGGGAAGGTGTTTCAGTGTGTGGGGAAGGGGTTTCAGTGTGTGGGGAACGTGTTTCAGTGTGTGTGGAACGGTTTCAGTGTGTGGGGAAGGGGTATCAGTGTTTGAGGAAGGTGCTTCAATGTCTGGAGAAGGTATTTCAGTGTGTGGGGAAGGGATTTCAGTGTGTGGGGAAGGGATTTCAGTGTGTGGGGAAGGTGTTTCAGTGTGTGCGCGAGGTGTTTCTGTGTGTGGGGAAAGGGTTTCAGTGTGTGGGGAAGGTGGTTCAGTGTGTGGGGATGGGTTTCAGTGTGTGGGGATGGGTTTCAGTGTGTGGGGATGGGTGTCGGTGTGTGCGGAAGGGGTATCAGTATGTGGGGAATGTGTTTCTGTGTGTGGGGAAGGGTTTCAGTGTGTGGGGAAGGTGTTTAAGTGTGTGGGGAAGGTGTTTCAGTGTGTGGGGAAGGGTTTCAGTGTGTGGGGAAGGTGTTTCAGTGTGTGGGGAAGGAGTTTCAGTGTGTGGGGAAGGGGTTTCAGTTTGAGCGGAAGGTGTTTCTGTGTGTGGGGAAGGGGTTTCTATGTGTTGGGAAGTTGTTTCATTGTGTGCGGAAGGTGTTTCAGTATGTGGGGCAGGGGATTCCGAGTGTGGGGAAGGTGTTTCATTGTGTGGGGAAGGTGTTTCAGTGTATGGGGAAGGTGTTTCAGTGTGTGGGGAAGGGGTTTCAGTGTGTGGGGAACGTGTTTCAGTGTGTGGGGAACGGTTTCAGTGTGTGGGGAAGGGGTATCAGTGTTTGAGGAAGGTGCTTCAGTGTCTGGAGAAGGGATTTCAGTGTGTGGGGAAGGGATTTCAGTGTGTGGGGAAGGGATTTCAGTGTGTGGGGAAGGTGTTTCAGTGTGTGCGCGAGGTGTTTCTGTGTGTGGGGAAAGGGTTTCAGTGTGGGGGAAGGTGGTTCAGTGTGTGGGGATGGGTTTCAGTGTGTGGGGATGGGTTTCAGTGTGTGGGGATGGGTGTCAGTGTGTGTGGAAGGGGTATCAGTATGTGGGGAATGTGTTTCTGTGTGTGGGGTGGTGTTTCAGTGTGTGGGGAAGGGGGTTCAGTGTGTGGGGAAGGGATTTCAGTGTGTGGGGATGGGTTTCAGTGTATGGGGATGGACTTCTGTGTGTGCGGAAGGTGTTTCAGTGTGTGGGCAAGGTGTTTCAGTGTGTGGGGAAGGGTTTCAGTGTGTGGGGAAGGTGTTTAAGTGTGTGGGGAAGGTGTTTCAGTGTGTGGGGAAGGGGTTTCAGAGTTTGGGTAATTGTTTCAGTGTGTGAGGAAGGGGTTTCAGTGAGTGGGGAAGGTGTTTCAGAGTGTGGGGAAGGGTTTTGAGTGTGTGGGGAAGGGGTTTCATTTTGTGGGGAAGGGGTTTCAGTGTGTGGGGATGTGTTTCAGTGTGTGAGGAAGGGGTTTCAGTGTGTGGTGAAGGGTTTCACTGTGTGCGGAAGTGGTTTCAGTGTGTGGGGAAGGGGTTTCAGTGTGTGGGGAAGGTGTTTCAGTGTGAGCGCAAGGGGTTTCAGTGTGTGGGGAAGGGGTTTCAGTGTGTGGGGAAGGGGTTTCAGTGTGTGGGGAAGGTGTTACAGTGTGTGCGGAAGGATTTTCAGTGTGTGGGGAAGGGGTTTCAGTGTGTGGGGATGTGCTTCAGTGTGTGCGGAAGGGGTTTGAGTGTGTGGTGAAGGGGTTCACTGTGTGCAGAAGGGGTATCAGAGAGTGGGGAAGGAGTTTCAGTGTGTGGGGAAGGGGTTTCCGTGTGTGGGGATTTGCTTCAGTGTGTGCGGAAGGGCTTTCAGTGTGTGGGGATGTGTTTCAGCGTGTGGGGAAGGGGTTTCTGTGTGTGGGTATGGGTTTCAGTGTGTGCGGAAGGGGTTTCAGTGTGTGGGGATGGGTGTCAGTGTGTGCAGAAGGGGTATCTGTATGTGGGGAATGTGTTTCTGTGTGTGGGGTGGTGTTTCAGTGTGTGGGGAAGGGGGTTCAGTGTGTGGGGAAGGGGTTTCAGTGTGTGGGGATGGACTTCTGTGTGTGAAAAGGTGTTTCAGTGTGTGGGCAAGGTGTTTCAGTGTGTGGGGAAGGGTTTCAGTGTGTGGGGAAGGTGTTTAAGTGTGTGGGGAAGTTGTTTCAATGTGTGGGGAAGGGTTTTCAGAGTTTGGGTAATTGTTTCAGTGTGTGGGGAAGGGGTGTCAGTGTGTGGGTATGTGTTATAGTGTCTCAGAAAGGTCTTTCAGTGTGTGGGGAAGGGTTTCACTGTGTGCGGAAGTGGTTTCAGTGTGTGGGGAAGGGGTTTCAGTGTGTGGTGAAGGTGTTTCAGTGTGTGCGGAAGGTGTTTCAGTGTGTGGGGAAGCGGTTTCAGTGTGTGGGGAAGGTGTTTCAGTGTGTGCGGAAGAGGTTTCAGTGCGTGCGATAAGGGTTTCAGTGTGTGGGGAAGGGGTTTCAGTGTGTGTAGAAGGTGTTACAGTGTGTGCGGAAGGGTTTTCAGTGTGTGGGGACGGGGTTTCAGTGTGTGGGGAAGGGGTTTCAGTGTGTGGGGAACTGTTTCAATGTGGGCGGAAGTGGTTTCAGTGTGTGGGGAAGTGTTTCAGTGTGTGGGGAAGGAGTTTCAGTGTGTGGGGAAGTGTTTCAGTATGTGGGGAAGGGTTTGACTGAGTGCGGAAGGGGTTTCAGTGTCTGGGGAAGGTGTTTCAGTGTGTGGGGAAGGTGTTTCAGTGTGTGGGGATGTGTTTCAGTGTGTGGGGAAGGCGTTTCAGTGCGTGGGGATGTGTTTCAGTGTGTGGGGAAGGGGTTTCAGTGTGTGGGGAAGGTGTTTCAGTGTGTGGGGAAGGGGTTTCAGTGTGTGGTGAGGAGTTTCACTGTGTGTGGAAGGGGTTTCAGTGTGTGGGGAAGAGGTTTCAGTGTGTGGGGAATGAGTTTCTGTGTGTGGGGAAGGGGTTTCAGTTTGAGCGGAAGGTGTTTCTGTGTGTGGGGAAGGGGTTTCAATGTTTTGGGAAGTTGTTTCATTGTGGGCAGAAGGTGTTTCAGTGTGTGAGGCAGGGGATTCTGAGTGTGGGGAAGGTGTTTCCTTGTGTGGGGAAGGTCTTTCAGTGTATGGGGAAGGTGTTTCAGTGTGTGGGGATGGGGTTTCAGTGTGTGGGGAACGTGTTTCAGTGTGTGGGGAACGGTTTCAGTGTGTGGGGAAGTGGTATCAGTGTGTGAGGAAGGTGTTTCAGTGTCTGGAGAAGGTATTTCAGTGTGTGGGGAAGGGATTTCCGTGTGTGGGGAAGGGATTTCAGTGTGTGGGGAAGGTGTTTCAGAGTGTGCGGGAGGTGTTTCTGTTTGTGGGGAAAGGGTTTCAGTGTGTGGGGAAGGTGTTTCAGTGTGTGGGGATGGGTTTCAGTCTGTGGAGATGGGTTTCAGTGTGTGGGGATGTGTGTCAGTGTGTGCGGAAGGGGTATCAGTATGTGGGGAATGTGTTTCTCTGTGTGGGGTGGTGTTTCAGTGTGTGGGGAAGGGGTTCAGTGTGTGGGGAAAGTGTTTCAGTGTGTGGGGATGGGTTTCAGTGTATAGGGATGGACTTCTGTGTGTGCGGAAGGTGTTTCAGTGTGAAGGCAAGGTGTTTCAGAGTGTGGGGAAGGGTTTCAGTGTGTGGGGAAGGTGTTTAAGTGTGTGGGGAAGGTGTTTCAGTGTGTGGGGAAGTGGTTTCAGAGTTTGGGTAATTGTTTCAGTGTGTGGGGAAGGGGTTTCAGTGAGTGGGGAAGGTGTTTCAGAGTGTGGGGAAGGGTTTCAGTGTGTGGGGAATGGTTTTGAGTGTGTGGGGAAGGGGTTTCAGTTTGTGGGGAAGGGGTTTCAGTGTGTGGGGATGTGTTTCAGTGTGAGAGGAAGGGGTTTCAGTGTTTGGGGAAGGGTTACACTGTGTGCGGAAGTGGTTTCAGTGTGTGGGGAAGGGGTTTCAGTGTGTGGGGTAGGTGTTTCAGTGTGTGCAGAAGGGGTTTCAGTGTGTGGGGAAGGGGTTTCAGTGTGTGGGGAAGGGGTTTCAGTGTGTGGGGAAGGTGTTACAGTGTGTGCGGAAGGGTTTTCAGTGAGTGGGGAAGGGGTTTCAGTGTGTGGGGATGTGCTTCAGTGTGTGGCGAAGGGGTTTGAGTGTGTGGGGAAGGGGTTCACTGTGTGCAGAAGGGGTATCAGTGTGTGGGGAAGCAGTTTCAGTGTGTGGGGAAGGTGTTTCAGTTTGTGGGGAAGGGGTTTCAGTGTGTGGGGATTTGTTTCAGTGTGTGCGGAAGGGCTTTCAGTGTGTGGGGATGTGTTTCAGCGTGTGGGGAAGGTGTTTCTGTGTGTGGGGCAGGGTTTCAGTGTGTGCGTAAGGGGTTTCAGTGTGTGGGGAAGGTGCTTCAGTATGTGCGGAAGGGGTTACAGTGTTGTAGGGAAGGTGTTTCAGAATGTGGTGAAGGTGTCTCAGTGTGTGCGGAAGGGGTTTGAGTCAGTGCGGAAGGCGTTTCAGTGTGTGGGGAAGGGGTTTCTTTGTGTGGGGAAGGGGTTTCAGTGTGCGGGGAATGTGTTTCAGTGTGTTTGGAAGGTTTTCAGTGTGTGGGCAATGTGTTTCAGTGTGTGGTGAATGGGTATCAGTGTTTGGGGAACGGTTTCAGTGTGTGGGGAAGGGGTTTCAGTGTGTGGGGAAGGTGTTTCAGTGTGTGAGGACGTGTTGCATTGTGTGGGGTAGGGGTTTCAGTGTGTGGGGAAGGTGTTTCAGTGTGTGAGGAAGCTGTTTCAGTGTGTGGGGAAGGGTTTTCAGTGTGTGGGGAAGGTGATTCAGTTTGTGGGGAAGTGTTTCAGTGTGTGCGAAGGTGTTTCAGTGTGCAGGGAAGGGTCGCAGTGTGTGGGGAAGGTGTTTCAGTGTGTGCGGAAGGGGTTTCAGTGTGTGGGGAAGGTGTTTTGGTGTGTGGGGAAGGTGTTTCAGTGTGTGGGGAAGGGGTTTCAGTGTGTGGGGTAGGTGTTTCAGTGTGCAGGGAAGGAGTATCAGTGTGTGGGAAGGGGTTTCAGTGTGTGGGGATGGACTTCTGTGTGTGCGGAAGGTGTTTCAGTGTGTGGGCAACGTGTTTCAGTGTGTGGGGAAGGGTTTCAGTGTGTGGGGAAGGTGTTTAAGTGTGTGGGGAAGGTGTTTCATTGTGTGGGGAAGGGCTTTCAGAGTTTGGGTAATTGTTTCAGTGTGTGGGGAAGGGGTTTCAGTGAGTGGGGAAGGTGTTTCAGATTGTAGGGAAGGGTTTCAGTGTGTGGGGAAGGGTTTTGAGTGTGTGGGGAAGGGGTTTCAGTTGTGCACAGGGGTTTCAGTGTGTGGGGATGTGTTTCAGTGTGTGAGGAAGGGGTTTCAGAGTGTGGGGAAGGGTTTCACTGTGTGCGGAAGTGGTTTCACTGTGTGGGGAAGGGGGTTCAATGTTTGGGGAAGGTGTTTCAGTGTGTGCGGAAGGGGTTTCAATGTGTGCGGAAGGGGTTTCAGTGTGTGGGGAAGATGTTTCAGTGTGTGCAGAAGAGGTTTCAGTGCGTGCGATAAGGGTTTCAGTGTATGGGGAATGGGATTCAGTGTGTGGGGAAGGTGTTACAGTGTGTTTGGAAGGGTTTTCAGTGTGTGGGCAATGTGTTTCAGTGTGTGGTGAATGGGTATCAGTGTTTGGGGAACGGTTTCAGTGTGTGGGGAAGGGGTTTCAGTGTGTGTAGAAGGTGTTTCTGTGTGTGAGGACGTGTTGCATTGTGTGGGAAGGGGTTTCAGTGTGTGGGGAAGGAGTTTCAATGTGTAAGGAAGCTGTTTCAGTGTGTGGGGAAGGGTTTCAGTGTGTGGGGAAGGTGTTTCAGTGTGTGGGGAAGTGTTTCAGTGTTTGGGGAAGGTGTTTCAGTGTGTGGGGAAGGGTTGCAGTGTGTGGGGAAGGTGTTTCAATGTGTGCAGAAGGGGTTTCAGTGTGTGGGGAAGGTGTTTCAGTGTGTGGGGAAGGTGTTTCAGTATGTGGGGAAGGGGTGTCAGTGTGTGGGGAAGGTGTTTCAGTGTGCAGGGAAGGTGTTTCAGTGTGTGGGAAGGGGTTTCAGTGTGTGGGGAAAGGTTTCAGTGAGTGGGGAAGTTTTTTAATGTGTGGGGAAGGTGTTTCCGTGTGTGGGGAAGGGGTTTCAGTGAGTGGGGAAGGGTTTCACTGTGTGTGGAAGGGGTTTCAGTGTGTGGGGAAGGTGTTTCAGTGTGTGTGGAAGGGGTTTCAGTGTGTGTGGAAGGGGTTGCAGTGTGTGGGGATGGGGTTTCAGTGTGTGGGGAAGGTCTTTCAGTGTGTGCGGAAGAGGTTTCAGTGCGTGCGGAAGGTGTTTCAGTGTGTGGGGAAGGGGTTCCAGTGTGTGGGGAAGGTGTTTCATTGTGTGCGGAAGGGGTTTCAGTTTGTGGGGAAGTGGATTCAGTGTTTGGGGAAGGTGTTTCATTGTGTGCGGAAGGGTATTCAGTGTGAGGGGAAGGGGTTTCAGTGTGTGGGGAGGGGGTTTCAGTGTGTGGGGAAGGGTTTAACTGTGTGCGGAAGGGTTTCAGTGTGTGGGTAAGGTGTTTCAGTGTGTGGGGAAGGAGTTTCTGTATGTGGGGAAGGGGTTTCAGTGTGAGGGGAAGGGTTTCAGTTTTTGGTGAAGGGTTTCAGTGTGTGGGGAAGGGGTATCAGTGTGCTAGGAAGGGGATTCAGTGTCTAGCGAAGTGTTTCAGTGTGTGGGGAAGGATTACAGTGTCTGGGACGGGGTTTCAGTGTATGGGGAAGGGGTTTCAGTGTGTGTGGAAGGTGTTTCAGTGTGTGCGGAATTGGTTTCAGTGTGTGGGGAAGGTGTTTCAGTGTGTGGGGATGTGTTTCAGTGTGTGGGGAAGGGTTTGACTGATTGCAGAAGGGGTTTCAGTGTTTGGGGAAGGGGTTTCAGTGTGAGGGGAAGGTGTTTTGGTGTGTGGGGAAGGTGTTTCAGTGTGTGGGGAAGGGGTTTCAGTGTGTGGGGAAGGTGTTTCAGTGTGCGAGGAAGGTGTTTCAGTGTGTGCGAAGGTGTTTCAGTGTGTGGGGAAGGGTTTCAGTGAGTGGGGAAGGGTTTCAGTGTGTGGAGAAGGTGTTTCCGTGTGTGGGGAAGGGGTTTCAGTGAGTGGGGAAGGATTTCACTGTGTGCGGAAGGGTTTTCAGTGTGTGGGGAAGGTGTTTCAGTGTGTGTGGAAGGGGTTTCAGTGTGTGGGGAAGGGGTTTCAGTCTGTGGGGAAGGTCTTTCAGTGTGTGCGGAAGGGGTTTCAGTGCGTGCGGAAGGTGTTTCAGTGAGTGGGGAAGGGGTTCTAGTGTGTGGGGAAGGGGTTCCAATGTGTGGGGAAGGTGTTTCATTGTGTGTGGAAGGGGTTTCAGTTTGTGTGGAAGGGGATTCAGTGTGTGGGGAAGGTGTTTCATTGCGTGGGGTAGGTGTTTCATTCTGTGTGGAAGGGTATTCACTGTGAGGGGAAGGGATTTCAGTGTGTGGGGAGGGGGTTTCAGTGTGTGGGGAAGGGTTTCACTGTGTGCGGAAGGGGTTTCAGTGTGCGGGGAAGGTGTTTAAGTGTGTGGGGAAGGAGTTTCAGTATGTGGGGAAGGGGTTTCAGTGTGAGGGGAAGGGTTTCAGTATTTGGTGAAGGGTTTCAGTGTGTGGGGAAGGCGTATCAGAGTGTGAGGAAGGGGATTCAGTGTCTGGGGAAGGGTTTCAGTGTGTGGGGAAGGGGTTTCAGTGTGTGGGGAAGGGGTTTCAGTGTGTGGGGAAGTGTTTCAGTATGTGGGGAAGGATTACAGTGTCTGGGGACGGGGTTTTTGTGTGTGGGGAAGGAGTTTCAGTGTGTGGGAAACTGTTTCAGTGTGTGCGGAAGTTGTTTCAGTGTGTGGGGAAGGGTTTCAGTGAGTGGGGAAGGTGTTTCAGTGTGTGGGGATGTGTTTCAGTGTGTGGGGAAGGGTTTGACTGAGTGCGGAAGGGGTTTCAGTATTTGGGGAAGGGGTTTCAGTGTGTTGGGAATGTGTTTCAGTGTGTGGGGATGTGCTTCAGTGTGTGGGGAAGGCGTTTCAGTGAGTGGGGATGTGTTTCAGTGTGTGGGGAAGGTGTTTCAGTGTGTGGGGAAGGTGCTTCAGTGTGTCGGGAAGGGGTTTCAGTGTGTGGGGAAGAGTTTCACTGTGTGTGGAAGGGGTTTCAGTGTGTGGGGAAGGGGTTTCAGTATGTGGGGAAGGGGTTTCAGTGTGAGGGGAAGGGTTTAAGTTTATGGTGAAGGATTTCAGTGTGTGGGGAAGGGGTATCAATGTGTTAGGAAGGGGATTCAGTGTCTGGCGAAGGGTTTCAGTGTGTGGGGAAGTGGTTTCAGTGTGTGGGGAAGGGATTTCAGTGTGTCGGAATGTGTTTCAGTGTGTGGGGAAGGATTACAGTGTCTGGGGACGGGGTTTCAGTGTATGGGGAAGGGGTTTCAGTGTGTGTGGAAGGTGTTTCAGTGTGTGCGGAATTGGTTTCAGTGTGTGGGGAAGGTGTTTCAGTGTGTGGGGATGTGTTTCAGTGTGTGGGGAAGGGTTTGACTGATTGCAGAAGGGGTTTCAGTGTTTGGGGAAGGGGTTTCAGTGTGAGGGGAAGGTGTTTTGGTGTGTGGGGAAGGTGTTTCAGTGTGTGGGGAAGGGGTTTCAGTGTGTGGGGAAGGTGTTTCAGTGTGCGAGGAAGGTGTTTCAGTGTGTGCGAAGGTGTTTCAGTGTGTGGGGAAGGGTTTCAGTGAGTGGGGAAGGGTTTCAGTGTGTGGAGAAGGTGTTTCCGTGTGTGGGGAAGGGGTTTCAGTGAGTGGGGAAGGATTTCACTGTGTGCGGAAGGGTTTTCAGTGTGTGGGGAAGGTGTTTCAGTGTGTGTGGAAGGGGTTTCAGTGTGTGGGGAAGGGGTTTCAGTCTGTGGGGAAGGTCTTTCAGTGCGTGCGGAAGGTGTTTCAGTGTGTGGGGAAGGGGTTCCAGTGTGTGGGGAAGGGGTTCCAGTGTGTGGGGAAGGTGTTTCATTGTGTGCGGAAGGGGTTTCAGTTTGTGTGGAAGGGAATTCAGTGTGTGGGGAAGGTGTTTCATTGTGTGGGGTAGGTGTTTCATTGTGTGTGGAAGGGTATTCACTGTGAGGGGAAGGGGTTTCAGTGTGTGGGGAGGGGGTTTCAGTGTGTGGGGAAGATGTTTAAGTGTGTGGGGTAGGAGTTTCAGTATGTGGGGAAGGGGTTTCAGTGTGAGGGGAAGGGTTTCAGTATTTGGTGAAGGGTTTCAGTGTGTGGGGAATGCGTATCAGAGTGTGAGGAAGGGGATTCAGTGTCTGGGGAAGGGTTTCAGTGTATGGGGAAGGGGTTTCAGTGTGTGGGGAAGGGGTTTCAGTGTGTGGGGAAGTGTTTCAGTATGTGGGGAAGGATTACAGTGTCTGGGGACGGGGTTTCTGTGTGTGGGGAAGGAGTTTCAGTGTGTGGGAAACTGTTTCAGTGTGTGCGGAAGTTGTTTCAGTGTGTGGGGAAGGGTTTCAGTGAGTGGGGAAGGTGTTTCAGTGTGTGGGGATGTGTTTCAGTGTGTGGGGAAGGGTTTGACTGAGTGCGGAAGGGGTTTCAGTATTTGGGGAAGGGGTTTCAGTGTGTGGGGAAGGTGTTTCAGTGTGTGGGGATGTGCTTCAGTGTGCGGGGAAGGCGTTTCAGTGTGTGGGGATGTGTTTCAGTGTGTGGGGAAGGTGTTTCAGTGTGTGGGGAAGGTGCTTCAGTGTGTCGGGAAGGGGTTTCAGTGTGTGGGGAAGAGTTTCACTGTGTGTGGAAGGGGTTTCAGTGTGTGGGGAAGGGGTTTCAGTATGTGGGGAAGGGGTTTCAGTGTGAGGGGAAGGGTTTAAGTTTATGGTGAAGGATTTCAGTGTGTGGGGAAGGGGTATCAATGTGTTAGGAAGGGGATTCAGTGTCTGGCGAAGGGTTTCAGTGTGTGGGAAAGGGGTTTCAGTGTGTGGGGAAGGGATTTCAGTGTGTCGGAATGTGTTTCAGTGTGTGGGGAAGGATTACAGTGTCTGGGGACGGGGTTTCAGTGTGTGGGGAAGGGGTTTCAGTGTGTGGGGAAGGTGTTTCAGTGTGTGCGGAAGTGGTTTCAGTTTGTGGGGAAGGGTTTCAGTGTGTGGGGAAGGTGTTTCAGTGTGTGGGGATGTGTTTCAGTGTGTGGAGAAGGGTTTGACTGAGTGCGGAAGGGGTTTCAGTGTTTGGGGAAGGGGTTCCAGTGTGTGGGGAAGGTGTTTCAGTGTGCAGGGAAGGTGTTTCAGTGTGTGCGAAGGGGTTTCAGGGTGTTGGGTAGGGGTTTCAGTGTGTCGGGAAGGTGTTTCGGTGTGTGGGGAAGGTGTTTCAGTGTGTGGGGTAGGGGTTTCAGTGTGTGGGGAAGGTGTTTCAGTGTGCAGGGAAGGTGTTTCAGTGTGTGCGAAGGGGTTTCAGGGTGTGGGGAAGGGTTTCAGTGTGTGGGGAATGTGTTTCCGTGTGTGGGGAAGGGGTTTCAGTGAGTGGGGAAGGGTTTCACTGTGTGCGGAAGGGGTTTCAGTGTGTGGGGAAGGTGTTTCAGTGTGTGTGGAAGGGGTTTCAGTGTGTGGGGAAGGGGTTTCAGTGTGTGGGGAAGGTCTTTCAGTGTGTGCGGAAGGGGTTTCAGTGCGTGCAGAAGGTGTTTCAGTGTGTGGGGAAGGGGTTCCAGTGTGTGGGAAGTTGTTTCATTGTGTGCGGAAGGGGTTTCAGTTTGTGGGGAAGGGGATTCAGTGTGTGGGGAAGGTGTTTCATTGTGTGTGGTAGGTGTTTAATTGTTTGCGGAAGCGTATTCAGTGTGAGGGGAAGGGGTTTCAGTGTGTGGGGAGGGGGTTTCAGAGTGTGGGGAAGGGTTTAATTGTGTGCGGAAGGGGTTTCAGTGTGTGAGGAAGGTGTATCAGTGCGTGGGGAAGGAGTTTCAGTATGTGGGGAAGGGGTTTCAGTGTGAGGGGAAGGGTTTCAGTTTTTGGTGAAGGGTTTCAGTGTGTGGGGAAGGGGTGTCAGTGTGTGAGGAAGGGGATTCAGTGTCTGGGAAAGGGTTTCAGTGTGTGGGGAAGGGTTTTCAGTGTGTGGGGAAGGGGTTTCAGTGTGTGGGGAAGTTTTTCAGTGTGTGGGGAAGGATTACATTGTCTGGGGACGGGGTTTCAGTGTGTCGGGAAGGGGTTTCAGTGTGTGCGGAAGGGGTTTCAGTGTGTGGGGAAGGGGTTTCAGTGTGTGGGGAAGGTGTTTCAGGGTTTCCGGAAGAGGTTTCAGTGCGTGTGATAAGGGTTTCAGTGTGTGGGGAAGGGGTTTCAGTGTGTGGGGAAGGTGTTACAGTGTGTGCGGAAGGGTTTTCAGTGTGTGGGGACGGGGTTTCAGTGTGTGCGGAAGGGGTTTCAGTGTGTGGGGAACTGTTTCAGTGTGTGCGGAAGTGGTTTCAGTGTGTGGGGAAGGGTTTCAGTGTGTGGGGAAGGTGTTTCAGTGTGTGGGGATGTGTTTCAGTATGTGGGGAAGGGTTTGACTGAGTGCAGAAGGGGTTTCAGTGTTTGGGGAAGGTGTTTCAGTGTGTGGGGAAGGTGTTTCCGTGTGTGGGGATGTGTTTCAGTGTGTGGGGAAGGCGTTTCAGTGTGTGGGGATGTGTTTCAGTGTGTGGGGAAGGGGTTTCAGTTTGTGGGGAAGGTGTTTCAGTGTGTGGGGAAGGGGTTTCAGTGTGTGGTGAGGAGTTTCACTGTGTGTGGAAGGGGTTTCAGTGTGTGGGGAAGGGGTTTCAGTGTGTGGGGAAGAAGTTTCAGTGTGTGGGGAATGGCTTTCAGTTTGAGCGGAAGGTGTTTCTGTGTGTGGGGAAGGGGTTTCAATGTGTTGGGAAGTTGTTTCATTGTGTGCGGAAGGTGTTTCAGTGGGTGGGGCAGGGGATTCTGTGTGTGGGGAAGGGGTTTCATTGTCTGGGGAAGGTGTTTCAGTGTATGTGGAAGGTGTTTCAGTGTGTGTGGAAGGGGTTTCAGTGAGTGGGGAACGTGTTTCAGTGTGTGGGGAACGGTTTCAGTGTGTGGGGAAGGGGTATCAGTGTGTGAGGAAGGTGTTTCAGTGTCTGGAGAAGGTATTTCAGTGTGTGGGGAAGGTGTTTCAGTGTGTGCGGGAGGTGTTTCTGTGTGTGGGGAAAGGGTTTCAGTGTGTAGGGAAGGTGTTTCAGTGTGTGGGGATGGGTTTCAGTGTGTGGGGATGGGTTTCAGTTTCTGGGGATGGGTGTCAGTGTGTGCGGAAGGGGTATCAGTTTGTGGGGAATGTGTTTCTGTGTGTGGGGTGGTGTTTCTGTGTGTGGGAAAGGGGGTTCAGTGTGTGGGGAAGGTGTTTCAGTGTGTGGGGATGGGTTTCAGTGTGTGGGGATGGTCTTCTGTGTGTTCAGAAGGTGTTGCAGTGAGTGGGGAATGTGTTTCAGTGTGTGGGGAAGGGTTTCAGTGTGTGGGGAAGGTGTTTAAGTTTGTGGGGAAGGTGTTTCAGTGTGTGGGGAAGGGGTTTCAGAGTTTGGGTAATTGTTACAGTGTGTGAGGAAGGGGTTTCAGTGAGTAAGGAAGGTGTTTCAGATTGTGGGGAAGGGTTGCAGTGTGTGGGAAGGTGTTTCAGTGTGTGCAGAAGAGGTTTCAGTGCATGCGATAAGGGTTTCAGTGTGTGGGGAAGGGGTTTCAGTTTTTGGGGAAGGTGTTACAGTGTGTGCGGAAGGGTTTTCAGTGTGTGGGGAAGGGGTTTCAGTGTGTGGGGATGTGCTTCAGTGTTTGGGGAAGGGGTTTGAGTGTGTGGGGAAGGGGTTCACTGTGTGCAGAAGGGGTATCAGTGTGTGGGGAAGGAGTTTCAGTGTGTGGGGAAGGTGTTTCAGTTTGTGGGGAAGGGGTTTCAGTGTGTCGGGATTTGTTTCAGTGTGTGCGGAAGGGCTTTCAGTGTGTGGGGATGTGTTTCAGCGTGTGGGGAAGGTGTTTCTGTGTGTGGGGCAGGGTTTCAGTGCGTGCGGAAGGGGTTTCAGTGTGTGGGGAAAGTGTTTCAGTATGTGCGGAAGGGGTTTCAGTGTTGTGGGGAAGGGGTTTCAGTGTGTGGGGAATGTGTTTCAGTGTGTTTGGAAGGTTTTCAGTGTGTGGGCAATGTGTTTCAGTGTGTGGTGAATGGGTATCAGTGTTTGGGGAACGGTTTCAGTGTGTGGGGAAGGGGTTTCAGTGTGTGGGGAAGGTGTTTCAGTGTGTGAGGACGTGTTGCATTGTGTGGGGTAGGGGTTTCAGTGTGTGGGGAAGGTGTTTCAGTGTGTGAGGAAGCTGTTTCAGTGTGTGGGGAAGGGTTTTCAGTGTGTGGGGAAGGTGATTCAGTTTGTGGGGAAGTGTTTCAGTGTGTGCGAAGGTGTTTCAGTGTGTGGGGAAGGGTCGCAGTGTGTGGGGAAGGTGTTTCAGTGTGTGCGGAAGGGGTTTCAGTGTGTGGGGAAGGTGTTTTGGTGTGTGGGGAAGGTGTTTCAGTGTGTGGGGAAGGGGTTTCAGTGTGTGGGGTTGGTGTTTCAGTGTGCAGGGAAGGAGTTTCAGTGTGTGGGAATGGGTTTCAGCGTGTGGGGATGGACTTCTGTGTGTGCGGAAGGTGTTTCAGTGTGTGGGCAACGTGTTTCAGTGTGTGGGGAAGGGTTTCAGTGTGTGGGGAAGGTGTTTAAGTGTGTGGGGAAGGTGTTTCAGTGTGTGGGGAAGGGCTTTCAGAGTTTGGGTAATTGTTTCAGTGTGTGGGGAAGGCGTTTCAGTGAGTGGGGAAGGTGTTTCAGATTGTGGGGAAGGGTTTCAGTGTGTGGGGAAGGGTTTTGAGTGTGTGGGGAAGGGGTTTCAGTTGTGCACAGGGGTTTCAGTGTGTGGGGATGTGTTTCAGTGTGTGAGGAAGGGGTTTCAGTGTGTGGGGAAGGGTTTCACTGTGTGCGGAAGTGGTTTCAGTGTGTCGGGAAGGGGTTTCAATGTGTGGGGAAGGTGTTTCAGTGTGTGGGGAAGGGCTTTCAGAGTTTGGGTAATTGTTTCAGTGTGTGGGGAAGGGGTTTCAGTGAGTGGGGAAGATGTTTCAGATTGTGGGGAAGGGTTTCAGTGTGTGGGGAAGGGTTTTGAGTGTGTGGGGAAGGGGTTTCAGTTGTGCACAGGGGTTTCAGTGTGTGGGGAAGGTGTTTCAGGGTGTGCGGAAGAGGATTCAGTGCGTGTGATAAGGGTTTCAGTGTGTGGGGAAGGGGTTTCAGTGTGTGGGGAAGGTGTTACAGTGTGTGCGGAAGGGTTTACAGTGTGTGGGAACGGGGTTTCAGTGTGTGGGGAAGGGGTTTCAGTGTGTGGGGAACTGTTTCAGTGTGTGCGGAAGTGGTTTCAATGTGTGGGGAAGGGTTTCAGTGTGTGGGGAAGGTGTTTCAGTGTGTGGGGATGTGTTTCAGTATGTGGGGAAGGGTTTGACTGAGTGCGGAAGGGGTTTCAGTGTTTGGGGAAGGTGTTTCAGTGTGTGGGGAAGGTGTTTCCGTGTGTGGGGATGTGTTTCAGTGTGTGGGGAAGGCGTTTCAGTGTGTGAGGATGTGTTTCAGTGTGTGGGGAAGGGATTTCAGTGTGTGGGGAAGGTGTTTCAGTGTGTGGGGAAGGGGTTTCAGTGTGTGGGGATGGGTTTCAGTGTGTGGGGATGGGTTTCAGTTTCTGGGGATGGGTGTCAGTGTGTGCGGAAGGGGTATCAGTTTGTGGGGAATGTGTTTCTGTGTGTGGGGTGGTGTTTCTGTGTGTGGGAAAGGGGGTTCAGTGTGTGGGGAAGGTGTTTCAGTGTGTGGGGATGGGTTTCAGTGTGTGGGGATGGTCTTCTGTGTGTTCAGAAGGTGTTGCAGTGAGTGGGGAATGTGTTTCAGTGTGTGGGGAAGGGTTTCAGTGTGTGGGGAAGGTGTTTAAGTGTGTGGGGAAGGTGTTTCAGTGTGTGGGGAAGGGGTTTCAGAGTTTGGGTAATTGTTACAGTGTGTGAGGAAGGGGTTTCAGTGAGTAAGGAAGGTGTTTCAGATTGTGGGGAAGGGTTTCAGTGTGTGGGGAAGGGTTTTGTGTGTGTGGGGAAGGGGTTTCAGTTTGTGGGGAAGGGGTTTCAGTGTGTGGGGATGTGTCTCAGTGTGTGAGGAAGGGGTTTCAGTGTGTGGGGAAGGGTTTCACTGTGTGCGGAAGTGGTTTCAGTGAGTGGGGAAGGGGTTTCAGTGTGTGGGGAAGGTGTTTCAGTGTGTGCGGAAGGGGTTTCAGTGTGTGGGGAAGGGGTTTCAGTGTGTGGGGAAGGTGTTTCAGTGTGTGCAGAAGAGGTTTCAGTGCATGCGATAAGGGTTTCAGTGTGTGGGGAAGGGGTTTCAGTTTTTGGGGAAGGTGTTACAGTGTGTGCGGAAGGGTTTTCAGTGTGTGGGGAAGGGGTTTCAGTGTGTGGGGATGTGCTTCAGTGTTTGGGGAAGGGGTTTGAGTGTGTGGGGAAGGGGTTCACTGTGTGCAGAAGGGGTATCAGTGTGTGGGGAAGGAGTTTCAGTGTGTGGGGAAGGTGTTTCAGTTTGTGGGGAAGGGGTTTCAGTGTGTCGGGATTTGTTTCAGTGTGTGCGGAAGGGCTTTCAGTGTGTGGGGATGTGTTTCAGCGTGTGGGGAAGGTGTTTCTGTGTGTGGGGCAGGGTTTCAGTGCGTGCGGAAGGGGTTTCAGTGTGTGGGGAAAGTGTTTCAGTATGTGCGGAAGGGGTTTCAGTGTTGTGGGGAAGGGGTTTCAGTGTGTGGGGAATGTGTTTCAGTGTGTTTGGAAGGTTTTCAGTGTGTGGGCAATGTGTTTCAGTGTGTGGTGAATGGGTATCAGTGTTTGGGGAACGGTTTCAGTGTGTGGGGAAGGGGTTTCAGTGTGTGGGGAAGGTGTTTCAGTGTGTGAGGACGTGTTGCATTGTGTGGGGTAGGGGTTTCAGTGTGTGGGGAAGGTGTTTCAGTGTGTGAGGAAGCTGTTTCAGTGTGTGGGGAAGGGTTTTCAGTGTGTGGGGAAGGTGATTCAGTTTGTGGGGAAGTGTTTCAGTGTGTGCGAAGGTGTTTCAGTGTGTGGGGAAGGGTCGCAGTGTGTGGGGAAGGTGTTTCAGTGTGTGCGGAAGGGGTTTCAGTGTGTGGGGAAGGTGTTTTGGTGTGTGGGGAAGGTGTTTCAGTGTGTGGGGAAGGGGTTTCAGTGTGTGGGGTTGGTGTTTCAGTGTGCAGGGAAGGAGTTTCAGTGTGTGGGAATGGGTTTCAGCGTGTGGGGATGGACTTCTGTGTGTGCGGAAGGTGTTTCAGTGTGTGGGCAACGTGTTTCAGTGTGTGGGGAAGGGTTTCAGTGTGTGGGGAAGGTGTTTAAGTGTGTGGGGAAGGTGTTTCAGTGTGTGGGGAAGGGCTTTCAGAGTTTGGGTAATTGTTTCAGTGTGTGGGGAAGGCGTTTCAGTGAGTGGGGAAGGTGTTTCAGATTGTGGGGAAGGGTTTCAGTGTGTGGGGAAGGGTTTTGAGTGTGTGGGGAAGGGGTTTCAGTTGTGCACAGGGGTTTCAGTGTGTGGGGATGTGTTTCAGTGTGTGAGGAAGGGGTTTCAGTGTGTGGGGAAGGGTTTCACTGTGTGCGGAAGTGGTTTCAGTGTGTCGGGAAGGGGTTTCAATGTGTGGGGAAGGTGTTTCAGTGTGTGGGGAAGGGCTTTAAGAGTTTGGGTAATTGTTTCAGTGTGTGGGGAAGGGGTTTCAGTGAGTGGGGAAGATGTTTCAGATTGTGGGGAAGGGTTTCAGTGTGTGGGGAAGGGTTTTGAGTGTGTGGGGAAGGGGTTTCAGTTGTGCACAGGGGTTTCAGTGTGTGGGGAAGGTGTTTCAGGGTGTGCGGAAGAGGATTCAGTGCGTGTGATAAGGGTTTCAGTGTGTGGGGAAGGGGTTTCAGTGTGTGGGGAAGGTGTTACAGTGTGTGCGGAAGGGTTTACAGTGCGTGGGAACGGGGTTTCAGTGTGTGGGGAAGGGGTTTCAGTGTGTGGGGAACTGTTTCAGTGTGTGCGGAAGTGGTTTCAATGTGTGGGGAAGGGTTTCAGTGTGTGGGGAAGGTGTTTCAGTGTGTGGGGATGTGTTTCAGTATGTGGGGAAGGGTTTGACTGAGTGCGGAAGGGGTTTCAGTGTTTGGGGAAGGTGTTTCAGTGTGTGGGGAAGGTGTTTCCGTGTGTGGGGATGTGTTTCAGTGTGTGGGGAAGGCGTTTCAGTGTGTGAGGATGTGTTTCAGTGTGTGGGGAAGGGATTTCAGTGTGTGGGGAAGGTGTTTCAGTGTGTGGGGAAGGGGTTTCAGTGTGTGGCGAGGAGTTTCACTGTGTGTGGAAGGGGTTTCAGTGTGTGGGGAAGGGGTTTCAGTGTGTGGGGAAGAAGTTTCACTGTGTGGGGAAGGGGTTTCAGTTTGAGCGGAAGGTGTTTCTGTGTGTGGGGAAGGGGTTTCAATGTGTTGGGAAGTTGTTTCATTGTGTGCGCAAGGTGTTTCAGTGTGTGGGGCAGGGGATTCTGTGTGCGGGGAAGGGGTTTCATTGTCTGGGGAAGGTGTTTCAGTGTATGGGGAAGGTGTTTCAGTGTGTGTGGAAGGGGTTTCAGTGTGTGGGGAACGTGTTTCAGTGTGTGGGGATCGGTTTCAGTGTGTGGGGAGGGGGTATCAGTGTGTGAGGAAGGTGTCTCAGTGTCTGGAGAAGGTATTTCAGTGTGTGGGGAAGGTGTTTCAGTGTGTGGGAGGTGTTTCTGTGTGTGGGGAAAGGGTTTCATTGTGTAGGGAAGGTGTTTCAGTGTGTGGGGATGGGTTTCAGTTTCTGGGGATGGGTGTCAGTGTGTGCGGATGGGTATCAGTTTGTGGGGAATGTGTTTCTTGTGTGGGGTGGTGTTTCAGTGTGTGGGGAAGGGGGTTCAGTGTGTGGGGAAGGTGTTTCAGTGTGTGGGGATGGGTTTCAGTGTGTGGGGATGGTCTTCTGTGTGGCGGAAGGTGCTTCAGTGTGTGGGGAAGGTGTTTCAGTGTGTGCGGAAAATTTTCAGTGTGTGGGGAAGGTGTTTAAGTGTGTGGGGAAGGTGTTTCAGTGTGTGGGGAAGGGGTTTCAGAGTTTGGGTAATTGTTACAGTGTGTGGGGAAGGGGTTTCAGTGAGTAGGGAAGGTGTTTCAGAGTGTGGGGAAGGTCTTCTGTGTGTGCGGAAGGTGTTTCAGTGTGTGGGGATGTGTTTCAGTATGTGGGGAAGGGTTTGACTGAGTGCGGAAGGGGTTTCAGTGTTTGGGGAAGGTGTTTCAGTGTGTGGGGAAGGTGTTTCCGTGTGTGGGGATGTGTTTCAGTGTGTGGGGAAGGCGTTTCAGTGTGTGGGGATGTGTTTCAGTGTGTGGGGAAGGGGTTTCAGTGTGTGGGGAAGGTGTTTCAGTGTGTGGGGAAGGGGTTTCAGTGTGTGGCGAGGAGTTTCACTGTGTGTGGAAGGGGTTTCAGTGTGTGGGGAAGGGGTTTCAGTGTGAGGGGAAGAAGTTTCACTGTGTGGGGAAGGGGTTTCAGTTTGAGTGGAAGGTGTTTCTGTGTGTGGGGAAGGGGTTTCAATGTGTTGGGAAGTTGTTTCATTGTGTGCGCAAGGTGTTTCAGTGTGTGGGGCAGGGGATTCTGTGTGCGGGGAAGGGGTTTCATTGTCTGGGGAAGGTGTTTCAGTGTATGGGGAAGGTGTTTCAGTGTGTGTGGAAGGGGTTTCAGTGTGTGGGGAACGTGTTTCAGTGTGTGGGGAACGGTTTCAGTGTGTGGGGAGGGGGTATCAGTGTGTGAGGAAGGTGTTTCAGTGTCTGGAGAAGGTATTTCAGTGTGTGGGGAAGGTGTTTCAGTGTGTGCGGGAGGTGTTTCTGTGTGTGGGGAAAGGGTTTCATTGTGTAGGGAAGGTGTTTCAGTGTGTGGGGATGGGTTTCAGTTTCTGGGGATGGGTGTCAGTGTGTGCGGATGGGTATCAGTTTGTGGGGAATGTGTTTCTGTGTGTGGGGTGGTGTTTCAGTGTGTGGGGAAGGGGGTTCAGTGTGTGGGGAAGGTGTTTCAGTGTGTGGGGATGGGTTTCAGTGTGTGGGGATGGTCTTCTGTGTGTGCGGAAGGTGTTTCAGTGTGTGGGGAAGGTGTTTCAGTGTGTGCGGAAAATTTTCAGTGTGTGGGGAAGGTGTTTAAGTGTGTGGGGAAGGTGTTTCAGTGTGTGGGGAAGGGGTTTCAGAGTTTGGGTAATTGTTACAGTGTGTGGGGAAGGGGTTTCAGTGAGTAGGGAAGGTGTTTCAGAGTGTGGGGAAGGTCTTCTGTGTGTGCGGAAGGTGTTTCAGTGTGTGGGGAAGGTGTTTCAGTGTGTGCGGAAGGGTTTCAGTGTGTGGGGAAGGTGTTTAAGTGTGTGGGGAAGGTGTTTCAGTGTGTGGGGAAGGGGTTTCAGAGTTTGGGTAATTGTTACAGTGTGTGGGGAAGGGGTTTCAGTGAGTAGGGAAGGTGTTTCAGAGTGTGGGGAAGGGTTTCAGTGTGTGGGGAAGGGTTTTCAGTGTGTGGGGAAGGGGTTTCAGTTTGTGGGGATGAGGTTTCAGTGTGTGGGGATGTGTCTCAGTGTGTGAGGAAGGGGTTTCAGTGTGTGGGGAAGGGTTTCACTGTGTGCGGAAGTGGTTTCAGTGTGTGGGGAAGGGGTTTCAGTGTGTGGGGAAGGTGTTTCAGTGTGTGCGGAAGGGGTTTCAGTGTGTGGGGAAGGGGTTTCAGTGTGTGGGGAAGGTGTTTCAGTGTGTGCAGAAGAGGTTTCAGTGCATGCGATAAGGGTTTCAGTGTGTGGGGAAGGGGTTTCAGTTTTTGGGGAAGGTGTTACAGTGTGTGCGGAAGGGATTTCAGTGTGTGGGGAAGGGGTTTCAGTGTGTGGGGATGTGCTTCAGTGTGTGGGGAAGGGTTTTGTGTGTGTGGGGAAGGGGTTCACTGTGTGCAGAAGGGGTATCAGTGTGTGGGGAAGGAGTTTCAGTGTGTGGGGAAGGTGTTTCAGTTTGTGGGGAAGGGGTTTCAGTGTGTGGGGATTTGTTTCAGTGTGTGCGGAAGGGCTTTCAGTGTGTGGGGATGTGTTTCAGCGTGTGGGGAAGGTGTTTCTGTGTGTGGGGCAGGGTTTCAGTGTGTGCGGAAGGGGTTTCAGTGTGTGGGGAAGGTGTTTCAGTATGTGCGGAAGGGGTTTCAGTGTTGTGGGGAAGGTGTTTCAGAGTGTGGGGAAGGTGTTTCAGTGTGTGCGGAAGGGGTTTCAATGTGTGAGGAAGGGGTTTCAGTGTGTGGGGAAGATGTTTCAGTGTGTGCGGAAGAGGTTTCAGTGCGTGCGATAAGGGTTTCAGTGTATGGGGAATGGGATTCAGTGTGTGGGGAAGGTGTTACAGTGTGTTTGGAAGGGTTTTCAGTGTGTGGGCAATGTGTTTCAGTGTGTGGTGAATGGGTATCAGTGTTTGGGGAATGGTTTCAGTGTGTGGGGAAGGGGTTTCAGTGTGTGGGGAAGGTGTTTCTGTGTGTGAGGAGTTGTTGCATTGTGTGGGGAAGGGGTTTCAGTGTGTGGGGAAGGTGTTTCAATGTGTAAGGAAGCTGTTTCAGTGTGTGGGGAAGGGTTTCAGTGTGTGGGGAGGGGGTTTCAGTGTGTGCGGAAGGGTTTCACTGTGTGCGGAAGGGGTTTCAGTGTGCGGGGAAGGTGTTTCAGTGTGTGTGGAAGGAGTTTCAGTATGTGGGGAAGGGGTTTCAGTGTGAGGGGAAGGGTTTCAGTATTTGGTGAAGGGTTTCAGTGTGTGGGGAAGGGGTATCAGAGTGTGAGGAAGGGGATTCAGTGTCTGGGGAAGGGTTTCAGTGTGTGGGGAAGGGGTTTCAGTGTGTGGGGAAGGGGTTTCAGTGTGTGGGGAAGGTGTTTCAGTGTGTGCGGAAGGGGTTTCAGTGTGTGGGGAAGGGGTTTCAGTGTGTGGGGAAGGTGTTTCAGTGTGTGCAGAAGAGGTTTCAGTGCATGCGATAAGGGTTTCAGTGTGTGGGGAAGGGGTTTCAGTTTTTGGGGAAGGTGTTACAGTGTGTGCGGAAGGGATTTCAGTGTGTGGGGAAGGGGTTTCAGTGTGTGGGGATGTGCTTCAGTGTGTGGGGAAGGGTTTTGAGTGTGTGGGGAAGGGGTTCACTGTGTGCAGAAGGGGTATCAGTGTGTGGGGAAGGAGTTTCAGTGTGTGGGGAAGGTGTTTCAGTTTGTGGGGAAGGGGTTTCAGTGTGTGGGGCAGGGTTTCAGTGTGTGCGGAAGGGCTTTCAGTGTGTGGGGAAGGTGTTTCAGTATGTGCGGAAGGGGTTTCAGTGTTGTGGGGAAGGTGTTTCAGAGTGTGGTGAAGGTGTTTCATTGTGTGCGGAAGGGGTTTCAGTCGTGCGGAAGGCGTTTCAGTGTGTGGGGAAGGGGTTTCTTTGTGTGGGGAAGGGGTTTCAGTGTGTGGGGAATGTGTTTCAGTGTGTTTGGAAGGTTTTCAGTGTGTGGGCAATGTGTTTCAGTGTGTGGTGAATGGGTATCAGTGTTTGGGGAACGGTTTCAGTGTGTGGGGAAGGGGTTTCAGTGTGTGGGGAAGGTGTTTCAGTGTGTGAGGACGTGTTGCATTGTGTGGGGTAGGGGTTTCAGTGTGTGGGGAAGGTGTTTCAGTGTGTGAGGAAGCTGTTTCAGTGTGTGGGGAAGGGTTTTCAGTGTGTGGGGAAGGTGATTCATTTTGTGGGGAAGTGTTTCAGTGTGTGCGAAGGTGTTTCAGTGTGTGGGGAAGGGTCGCACTGTGTGGGGAAGGTGTTTCAGTGTGTGTGGAAGGGGTTTCAGTGTGTGAGGAAGGTGTTTTGGTGTGTGGGGAAGGTGTTTCAGTGTGTGGGGAAGGGGTTTCAGTGTGTGGGGTAGGTGTTTCAGTGTGCAGGGAAGGAGTTTCAGTGTGTGGGAAGGGGTTTCAGTGTGTGGGGATGGACTTCTGTGTGTGCGGAAGGTGTTTCAGTGTGTGGGCAACGTGTTTCAGTGTGTGGGGAAGGGTTTCAGTGTGTGGGGAAGGTGTTTAAGTGTGTGGGGAAGGTGTTTCAGTGTGTGGGGAAGGGCTTTCAGAGTTTGGGTAATTGTTTCAGTGTGTGGGGAAGGGGTTTCAGTGAGTGGGGAAGGTGTTTCAGATTGTGGGGAAGGGTTTCAGTGTGTGGGGAAGGGATTTGAGTGTGTGGGGAAGGGGTTTCAGTTGTGCACAGGGGTTTCAGTGTGTGGGGATGTGTTTCAGTGTGTGAGAAAGGGGTTTCAGTGTGTGCGGAAGGGATTCACTGTGTGCGGAAGTGGTTTCAGTGTGTGGGGAAGGGGTTTCAATGTGTGGGGAAGGTGTTTCAGTGTGTGCGGAAGGGGTTTCAATGTGTGAGGAAGGGGTTTCAGTGTGTGGGAAAGATGTTTCAGTGTGTGCGGAAGAGGTTTCAGTGCGTGCGATAAGGGTTTCAGTGTATGGGGAATGGGATTCAGTGTGTGGGGAAGGTGTTACAGTGTGTTTGGAAGGGTTTTCAGTGTGTGGGCAATGTGTTTCAGTGTGTGGTGAATGGGTATCAGTGTTTGGGGAATGGTTTCAGTGTGTGGGGAAGGGGTTTCAGTGTGTGGGGAAGGTGTTTCTGTGTGTGAGGACTTGTTGCATTGTGTGGGGAAGGGGTTTCAGTGTGTGGGGAAGGTGTTTCAATGTGTAAGGAAGCTGTTTCAGTGTGTGGGGAAGGGTTTCAGTGTGTGGGGAGGGGGTTTCAGTGTGTGGGGAAGGGTTTCACTGTGTGCGGAAGGGGTTTCAGTGTGCGGGGAAGGTGTTTCAGTGTGTGTGGAAGGAGTTTCAGTATGTGGGGAAGGGGTTTCAGTGTGAGGGGAAGGGTTTCAGTATTTGGTGAAGGGTTTCAGTGTCTGGGGAAGGGGTATCAGAGTGTGAGGAAGGGGATTCAGTGTCTGGGGAAGGGTTTCAGTGTGTGGGGAAGGGGTTTCAGTGTGTGGGGAAGGGGTTTCAGTGTGTGGGAAACTGTTTCAGTGTGTGCGGAAGTTGTTTCAGTGTGTGGGGAAGGGTTTCAGTGAGTGGGGAAGGTGTTTCAGTGTGTGGGGATGTGTTTCAGTGTGTGGGGAAGGGTTTGACTGAGTGCGGAAGGGGTTCCAGTATTTGGGGAAGGGGATTCAGTGTGTGGTGAAGGTGTTTCAGTGTGTGGGGATGGGTTTCAGTGTGTGGGGATGGTCTTCTGTGTGTGCGGAAGGTGTTTCAGTGTGTGGGGAAGGTGTTTCAGTGTGTGCGGAAAATTTTCAGTGTGTGGGGAAGGTGTTTAACTGTGTGGGGAAGGTGTTTCAGTGTGTGGGGAAGGGGTTTCAGAGTTTGGGTAATTGTTACAGTGTGTGGGGAAGGGGTTTCAGTGAGTAGGGAAGGTGTTTCAGAGTGTGGGGAAGGTCTTCTGTGTGTGCGGAAGGTGTTTCAGTGTGTGGGGAAGGTGTTTCAGTGTGTGCGGAAGGGTTTCAGTGTGTGGGGAAGGTGTTTAAGTGTGTGGGGAAGGTGTTTCAGTGTGTGGGGAAGGGGTTTCAGAGTTTGGGTAATTGTTACAGTGTGTGGGGAAGGGGTTTCAGTGAGTAGGGAAGGTGTTTCAGAGTGTGGGGAAGGGTTTCAGTGTGTGGGGAAGGGTTTTCAGTGTGTGGGGAAGGGGTTTCAGTTTGTGGGGATGAGGTTTCAGTGTGTGGGGATGTGTCTCAGTGTGTGAGGAAGGGGTTTCAGTGTGTGGGGAAGGGTTTCACTGTGTGCGGAAGTGGTTTCAGTGTGTGGGGAAGGGGTTTCAGTGTGTGGGGAAGGTGTTTCAGTGTGTGCGGAAGGGGTTTCAGTGTGTGGGGAAGGGGTTTCAGTGTGTGGGGAAGGTGTTTCAGTGTGTGCAGAAGAGGTTTCAGTGCATGCGATAAGGGTTTCAGTGTGTGGGGAAGGGGTTTCAGTTTTTGGGGAAGGTGTTACAGTGTGTGCGGAAGGGATTTCAGTGTGTGGGGAAGGGGTTTCAGTGTGTGGGGATGTGATTCAGTGTGTGGGGAAGGGTTTTGAGTGTGTGGGGAAGGGGTTCACTGTGTGCAGAAGGGGTATCAGTGTGTGGGGAAGGAGTTTCAGTGTGTGGGGAAGGTGTTTCAGTTTGTGGGGAAGGGGTTTCAGTGTGTGGGGATTTGTTTCAGTGTGTGCGGAAGGGCTTTCAGTGTGTGGGGATGTGTTTCAGCGTGTGGGGAAGGTGTTTCTGTGTGTGGGGCAGGGTTTCAGTGTGTGCGGAAGGGGTTTCAGTGTGTGGGGAAGGTGTTTCAGTATGTGCGGAAGGGGTTTCAGTGTTGTGGGGAAGGTGTTTCAGAGTGTGGTGAAGGTGTTTCATTGTGTGCGGAAGGGGTTTCAGTCGTGCGGAAGGCGTTTCAGTGTGTGGGGAAGGGGTTTCTTTGTGTGGGGAAGGGGTTTCAGTGTGTGGGGAATGTGTTTCAGTGTGTTTGGAATGTTTTCAGTGTGTGGGCAATGTGTTTCAGTGTGTGGTGAATGGGTATCAGTGTTTGGGGAACGGTTTCAGTGTGTGGGGAAGGGGTTTCAGTGTGTGGGGAAGGTGTTTCAGTGTGTGAGGAAGCTGTTTCAGTGTGTGGGGAAGGGTTTTCAGTGTGTGGGGAAGGTGATTCAGTTTGTGGGGAAGTGTTTCAGTGTGTGCGAAGGTGTTTCAGTGTGTGGGGAAGGGTCGCAGTGTGTGGGGAAGGTGTTTCAGTGTGTGTGGAAGGGGTTTCAGTGTGTGGGGAAGGTGTTTTGGTGTGTGGGGAAGGTGTTTTGGTGTGTGGGGAAGGTGTTTCAGTGTGTGGGGAAGGGGTTTCAGTGTGTGGGGTAGGTGTTTCAGTGTGCAGGGAAGGAGTTTCAGTGTGTGGGAAGGGGTTTCAGTGTGTGGGGATGGACTTCTGTGTGTGCGGAAGGTGTTTCAGTGTGTGGGCAACGTGTTTCAGTGTGTGGGGAAGGGTTTCAGTGTGTGGGGAAGGTGTTTAAGTGTGTGGGGAAGGTGTTTCAGTGTGTGGGGAAGGGCTTTCAGAGTTTGGGTAATTGTTTCAGTGTGTGGGGAAGGGGTTTCAGTGAGTGGGGAAGGTGTTTCAGATTGTGGGGAAGGGTTTCAGTGTGTGGGGAAGGGTTTTGAGTGTGTGGGGAAGGGGTTTCAGTTGTGCACAGGGGTTTCAGTGTGTGGGGATGTGTTTCAGTGTGTGAGAAAAGGGTTTCAGTGTGTGGGGAATGGATTCACTGTGTGCGGAAGTGGTTTCAGTGTGTGGGGAAGGGGTTTCAATGTGTGGGGAAGGTGTTTCAGTGTGTGCGGAAGGGGTTTCAATGTGTGAGGAAGGGGTTTCAGTGTGTGGGGAAGATGTTTCAGTGTGTGCGGAAGAGGTTTCAGTGCCTGCGATAAGGGTTTCAGTGTATGGGGAATGGGATTCAGTGTGTGGGGAAGGTGTTACAGTGTGTTCGGAAGGGTTTTCAGTGTGTGGGCAATGTGTTTCAGTGTGTGGTGAATGGGTATCAGTGTTTGGGGAATGGTTTCAGTGTGTGGGGAAGGGGTTTCAGTGTCTGGGGAAGGTGTTTCTGTGTGTGAGGACGTGTTGCATTGTGTGGGGAAGGGGTTTCAGTGTGTGGGGAAGGTGTTTCAATGTGTAAGGAAGCTGTTTCAGTGTGTGGGGAAGGGTTTCAGTGTGTGGGGAGGGGGTTTCAGTGTGTGGGGAAGGGTTTCACTGTGTGCGGAAGGGGTTTCAGTGTGCGGGGAAGGTGTTTCAGTGTGTGTGGAAGGAGTTTCAGTATGTGGGGAAGGGGTTTCAGTGTGAGGGGAAGGGTTTCAGTATTTGGTGAAGGGTTTCAGTGTGTGGGGAAGGGGTATCAGAGTGTGAGGAAGGGGATTCAGTGTCTGGGGAAGGGTTTCAGTGTGTGGGGAAGGGGTTTCAGTGTGTGGGGAAGGGGTTTCAGTGTGTGGGGAAGTGTTTCAGTATGTGGGGATGGATTACAGTGTCTGGGGACGGGGTGTCTGTGTGTGGGGAAGGGGTTTCAGTGAGTGGAGAAGGTGTTTCAGTGTGTGGGGATGTGTTTCAGTGTGTGGGGAAGGGTTTGACTGAGTGCGGAAGGGGTTCCAGTATTTGGGGAAGGGGATTCAGTGTGTGGTGAAGGTGTTTCAGTGTGTGGGGATGTGCTTCAGTGTGTGGGGAAGGCGTTTCAGTGTGTGGGGATGTGTTTCAGTGTGTGGGGAAGGGGTTTCAGGGTGTGGGGAAGGTGCTTCAGTGTGTGGGGAAGGTGTTTCAGTGTGTGCGGAAGTGGTTTCAGTGTGTGGGGAAGGGTTTCAGTGTGTGGGGAAGGTGTTTCATGTGTGTGGGGATGTGTTTCAGTGTGTGGGGAAGGGTTTGACTGAGTGCGGAAGGGGTTTCAGTGTTTGGGGAAGGGGTTTCAGTGTGTGGGGAAGGTGTTTCGGTTTGTGGGGAAGGTGTTTCAGTGTGTGGGGAAGGGGTTTCAGTGTGTGGAGAAGGTGTTTCAGTGTGCAGGGAAGGTGTTTCAGTGTGTGCGAAGGGGTTTCAGGGTGTGGGGAAGGGTTTCAGTGTGTGGGGAAGGGTTTCAGTGTGTGGGGATGGTGTTTCCGTGTGTGGGGAAGGGGTTTCAGTGAGTGGGGAAGGGTTTCACTGTGTGCGGAAGGGGTTTCAGTGTGTGGGGAAGGTGTTTCAGTGTGTGTGGAAGGGGTTTCAGTGTGTGGGGAAGGTGTTTCAGTGTGTGGGGAAGGTCTTTCAGTGTGTGCGGAAGGGGTTTCAGTGCGTGCAGAAGGTGTTTCAGTGTGTGGGGAAGGGGTTCCAGTGTGTGGGGAAGTTGTTTCATTGTGTGCGGAAGGGGTTTCAGTTTGTGGGGAAGGGGATTCAGTGTGTGGGGAAGGTGTTTCATTGTGTGTGGTAGGTGTTTAATTGTGTGCGGAAGGGTATTCAGTGTGAGGGGAAGGGGTTTCAGTGTGTGGGGAGGGGGTTTCAGAGTGTGGGGAAGGGTTTAACTGTGTGCGGAAGGGGTTTCAGTGTGTGCGGAAGGTGTTTCAGTGCGTGGGGAAGGAGTTTCAGTATGTGGGGAAGGGGTTTCAGTGTGAGGGGAAGGGTTTCAGTTTTTGGTGAAGGGTTTCAGTGTGTGGGGAAGGGGTATCAGTGTGTGAGGAAGGGGATTCAGTGTCTGGGAAAGGGTTTCAGTGTGTGGGGAAGGGGTTTCAGTGTGTGGGGAAGGGGTTTCAGTGTGTGGGGAAGTTTTTCAGTGTGTGGGGAAGGATTACATTGTCTGGGGACGGGGTTTCAGTGTGTGGGGAAGGGGTTTCAGTGTGTGGGGAAGGTGTTTCAGTGTGTGGGGAAGGCGTTTCAGTGTGTTGGGAATGGGTTTCATTGTGTGGGAATTGTGATTCTGTGTGTTTGGAAGGGTTTCTGTGTGTGGGGACTGTGTTTCATTGTGTGGTGAATGGGTTTCAGTTTTTGGGGAAGGTGTTTTAGTGTGTGGGGATGTGTTGCTGTTTATGGGGATGGGGTTTCAGTGTGTGGGGAATGTGTTTCTGAGAGTCGGGAAGGGGTTTCATTGTGTGGGGAAGGGTTTCCAGTGTCCGGGGAAGGAGTTTCAGTGTGTGGGGAAGTGTTTCAGGTTGTGTGGAAGGGGTTTCAGTGTGTGGGGAAGGTGTTTCAGTGTATGGGGAAGGTGTTTCAGTTTGTGGGGAAGGGGTCTCAGTGTGTGGGGAAGTTGATTCAGTGTGTGGGGAAGGTGTTTTAGTGTGTGGGGAAGGGATTTCCGTGTGTGGGGAAGGGTTTCAGTTTGTGGGGAATGTGTTTCAGTGTGTGGGTAAGGTTTTCAGTGTGTGGGGAAGATGTTTCAGTGTGTGAGAAAGGGGTTTCAGTGTGTGGGGAAGGGTTTCAGTGTATGGGGAAGGTGTTTCAGTGTGTGCGGAAGCGGTTTCAGTGTGTGGGGAAGGTGTTTCAGTGTGTGGGGAAGGTGTTTCAGTGTGTGGGGAAGCTGTTTCAGTGTGTGGGGAAGGGGTTTCAGTGTTTGGGGAAGGTGTTTCAGTGTGTGGGGTAGGGTTCCAGTGTGTGGGGAAGGTGTTTCAGTGTGTGGGATAGGTGTCCCACTGTGTGGGGATGGTATTTCATGGTGTGGGGAAGGTGTTTCAGTGTGTGCGGAAGGGGTTTCAATGTGTGAGGAAGGGGTTTCAGTGTGTGGGGAAGATGTTTCAGTGTGTGCGGAAGAGGTTTCAGTGCGTGCGATAAGGGTTTCAGTTTATGGGCAATGGGATTCAGTGTGTGGGGAAGGTGTTACAGTGTGTTCGGAAGGGTTTTCAGTGTGTGGGCAATGTGTTTCAGTGTGTGGTGAATGGGTATCAGTGTTTGGGGAATGGTTTCAGTGTGTGGGGAAGGGGTTTCAGTGTGTGTGGAAGGTGTTTCTGTGTGTGAGGACGTGTTGCATTGTGTGGGGAAGGGGTTTCAGTGTGTGAGGAAGTTGTTTCAATGTGTAAGGAAGCTGTTTCAGTGCGTGGGGAAGGGTTTCAGTGTGTGGGGATGGGGTTTCAGTGTGTGGGGAAGGGTTTAACTGTGTGCGGAAGGGGTTTCAGTGTGCGGGGAAGGTGTTTCAGTGTGTGTGGAAGGAGTTTCGGTATGTTTGGAAGGGGTTTCAGTGTGAGGGGAAGGGTTTCAGTATTTGGTGAAGGGTTTCAGTGTGTGGGGAAGGGGTATCAGAGTGTGAGGAAGGGGATTCAGTGTCTGGGGAAGGGTTTCAGTGTGTGGGGAAGGGGTTTCAGTGTGTGGGGAAGGGGTTTCAGTGTGTGGGGAAGTGTTTCAGTATGTGGGGAAGGATTACAGTGTCTGGGGACGGGGTGTCTTTGTGTGGGGAAGGGGTTTCAGTGTGTGGGAAACTGTTTCAGTGTGTGCGGAAGTTGTTTCAGTGTCTGGGGAAGGGTTTCAGTGAGTGGGGAAGGTGTTTCAGTGTGTGGGGATGTGTTTCAGTGTGTGGGGAAGGGTTTGACTGAGTGCGGAAGGGGTTCCAGTATTTGGGGAAGGGGATTCAGTGTGTGGGGAAGGTGTTTCAGTGTGTGGGGATGTGCTTCAGTGTGTGGGGAAGGCGTTTCAGTGTGTGGGGATGTGTTTCAGTGTGTGGGGAAGGGGTTTCAGGGTGTGGGGAAGGTGCTTCAGTGTGTGGGAAAGGTGTTTCAGTGTGTGCGGAAGTGGTTTCAGTGTGTGGGGAAGGGTTTCAGTGTGTGGGGAAGGTGTTTCATGTGTGTGGGGATGTGTTTCAGTGTGTGGGGAAGGGTTCGACTGAGTGCGGAAGGGGTTTCAGTGTTTGGGGAAGGGGTTTCAGTGTGTCGGGAAGGTGTTTCGGTTTGTGGGGAAGGTGTTTCAGTGTGTGGGGAAGGGGTTTCAGTGTGTGGGGAAGGTGTTTCAGTGTGCAGGGAAGGTGTTTCAGTGTGTGCGAAGGGGTTTCAGGGTGTGGGGAAGGGTTTCAGTGAGTGGGGAAGGGTTTCAGTGTGTGGGATATGTGTCCCACTGTGTGGGGATGGTATTTCATGGTGTGAGGAAGGTGTTTCAATGTGTGAGGAAGGGGTTTCAGTGTGTGGGGAAGGTGTTTCTGTATGTGTGGAAGGTGCTTAAGTGTCTGGGGATGGGGTTTCTGTGTGTGGGAAAGGTGTTTCAGTGCATGGCGAATGTGTTTCAGTGTGTGGGGAAGGTGTTTTAGTTTGTGAGGAAGGGGTTTCAGTATGTGGGGAAGGTGTTTCAGTTTGTGGAGATGGGTTTCAGTGTGTGGGGATGAGTTGCATTGTATGCAGAAGGGGTTTCAGTGTGTGGGGAAGGTGTTTCAGTGTGTGGGGAAGGCGTTTCAGTGTCTGGGGAATGGGTTTCATTGTGTGGGAATTGTGATTCTGTGTGTTTGGAAGGGTTTCTGTGTGTGGGGAATGTGTTTCATTGTGTGGTGAATGGGTTTCAGTTTTTGGGGAAGGTGTTTTAGTGTGTGGGGATGTGTTGCTGTTTTTGGGGATGGGGTTTCAGTGTGTGGGGAATGTGTTTCTGAGAGTCGGGAAGGGGTTTCATTGTGTGGGGAAGGGTTTCCAGTGTCCGGGGAAGGAGTTTCAGTGTGTGGGGAAGTGTTTCAGGTTGTGGGGAAGGGGTTTCAGTGTGTGGGGAAGGTGTTTCAGTGTATGGGGAAGGTGTTTCAGTTTGTGGGGAAGGGGTCTCAGTGTGTGGGGAAGTTGATTCAGTGTGTGGGGAAGGTGTTTTAGTGTGTGGGGAAGGGATTTCCGTGTGTGGGGAAGGGTTTCAGTTTGTGGGGAATGTGTTTCAGTGTGTGGGTAAGGTTTTCAGTGTGTGGGGAAGATGTTTCAGTGTGTGCGGAATGGGTTTCAGTTTGTGGGGATTGGTTTCAGTGTATGGGGAAGGTGTTTCAGTGTGTGCGGAAGGTGTTTCAGTGTGTGGGGAAGGTGTTTCAGTGTGTGGGGAAGGTGTTTCAGTGTGTGGGGCAGCTGTTTCAGTGTGTGGGGAAGGGGTTTCAGTGTTTGGGGAAGGTGTTTCAGTGTGTGGGGTAGGGTTCCAGTGTTTTGGGAATGGGTTTCAGTGTGTGGGATAGGTGTCCCAGTGTGTGGGGATGGTATTTCATGGTGTGGGGAAGGTGTTTCAGTATGTGTGGAAGGTGTTTAAGTGTCTGGGGATGGGGTTTCTGTGTGTGGGAAAGGTGTTTCAGTGTGTGGGGATGGTATTTCAGTGTATGGCGAAGGTGTTTCAGTGTGTGGGGAAGGTGTTTTAGTTTGTGAGGAAGGGGTTTCAGTATGTGGGGATGGGTTTCAGTGTGTGGGGATGTGTTTCAGTGTGTGGAGATGTGTTTCAGTGTGTGGGGAAGGGTTTCAGTGTGTGGGGAAGTTCTTTCAGTCTGTGGGGATGGGTTTCATTGTGTGGTGATGGGTTTCAGTGTGTGGGGATGAGTTGCATTGTATGCGGAAGGGGTTTCAGTGTGTGGGGAAGGCGTTTCAGTGTGTGGGGAAGGGGTTTCATTGTGTGGGAATTGTGATTCTGTGTGTTTGGAAGGTTTTCAGTGTGTGGGGAATGTGTTTCATTGTGTGTGGTAGGTGTTTAATTGTGTGCGGAAGGGTATTCAGTGTGAGGGGAAGGGGTTTCAGTGTGTGGGGAGGGTGTTTCAGAGTGTGGGGAAGGGTTTAACTGTGTGCGGAAGGAGTTTCAGTGTGTGAGGAAGGTGTTTCAGTGCGTGGGGAAGGAGTTTCAGTATGTGGGGAAGGGGTTTCAGTTTGAGGGGAAGGGTTTCACTTTTTGGTGAAGGGTTTCAGTGTGTGGGGAAGGGGTATCAGTGTGTGAGGAAGGGGATTCAGTGTCTGGGAAAGGGTTTCAGTGTGTGGGGAAGGGGTTTCAGTGTGTGGGGAAGGGGTTTCAGTGTGAGGGGAAGTTTTTCAGTGTGTGGGGAAGGATTACATTGTCTGGGGACGGGGTTTCAGTGTGTGGGGAAGGGGTTTCAGTGTGTGGGGAAGGTGTTTCAGTGTGTGGGGAAGGCGTTTCAGTGTGTGAGGAATGGGTTTCATTGTGTGGGAATTGTGATTCTGTGTGTTTGGAAGGGTTTCTGTGTGTGGGGAATGTGTTTCATTGTGTGGTGAATGGGTTTCAGTTTTTGGGGAAGGTGTTTTAGTGTGTGGGGATGTGTTGCTGTTTATGGGGATGGGGTTTCAGTGTGTGGGGAATGTGTTTCTGAGAGTCGGGAAGGGGTTTCATTGTGTGGGGAAGGGTTTCCAGTGTCCGGGGAAGGAGTTTCAGTGTGTGGGGAAGTGTTTCAGGTTGTGGGGAAGGGGTTTCAGTGTGTGGGGAAGGTGTTTCAGTGTATGGGGAAGGTGTTTCAGTTTGTGGGGAAGGGGTCTCAGTGTGTGGGGAAGTTGAGTCAGTGTGTGGGGAAGGTGTTTTAGTGTGTGGGAAAGGGATTTCCGTGTGTAGGGAAGGGTTTCAGTTTGTGGGGAATGTGTTTCAGTGTGTGGGTAAGGTTTTCAGTGTGTGGGGAAGGTGTTTCAGTGTGTGCAGAAGAGGTTTCAGTGTGTGGGGAAGGGTTTCAGTGTATGGGGAAGGTGTTTCAGTGTGTGCGGAAGCGGTTTCAGTGAGTGCGGAAGGAGTTTCAGTGTGTGGGGAAGCGTTTTCAGTGTGTGGGGAAGCTGTTTCAGTGTGTGGGGAAGGGGTTTCAGTGTTTGGGGAAGGTGTTTCAGTGTGTGGGGTAGGGTTCCAGTGTGTGGGGAAGGGGTTTCAGTGTGTGGGATAGGTGTCCCAGTGTGTGGGGATGGTATTTCATGGTGTGGGGAAGGTGTTTCTGTATGTGTGGAAGGTGTTTAAGTGTCTGGGGATGGGGTTTCTGTGTGTGGGAAAGGTGCTTCAGTGCATGGCGAAGGGGTTTCAGTGTGTGGGGAAGGTGTTTTAGTTTGTGAGGAAGGGGTTTCAGTATGTGGGGAAGGTGTTTCAGTTTGTGGGGATGTGTTTCAGAGTGTGGAGATGTGTTTCAATGTGTGGGGAAGGGTTTCAGTGTGTGGGGAAGGTGTTTCAGTGTGTAGGGATGGGTTTCAGTGTGTGGTGATGGGTTTCAGTGTGTGGGGATGAGTTGCATTGTATGCGGAAGGGGTTTCAGTGTGTGGGGAAGGTGTTTCAGTGTGTGGGGAAGGCGTTTCAGTGTCTGGGGAATGGGTTTCATTGTGTGGGAATTGTGATTCTGTGTGTTTGGAAGGGTTTCTGTGTGTGGGGAATGTGTTTCAGTGTGTGGGGAAGGCGTTTCAGTGTGTGGGGAAGGGTTTCCAGTGTCCGGGGAAGGAGTTTCAGTGTTTGGGGAAGTGTTTCAGGTTGTGTGGAAGGGGTTTCAGTGTGTGGGGAAGGTGTTTCAGTGTATGGGGAAGGTGTTTCAGTTTGTGGGGAAGGGGTCTCAGTGTGTGGGGAAGTTGATTCAGTGTGTGGGGAAGGTGTTTTAGTGTGTGGGGAAGGGATTTCCGTGTGTGGGGAAGGGTTTCAGTTTGTGGGGAATGTGTTTCAGTGTGTGGGTAAGGTTTTCAGTGTGTGGGGAAGATGTTTCAGTGTGTGCGGAAGGGGTTTCAGTGTGTGGGGAAGGGTTTCAGTGTATGGGGAAGGTGTTTCAGTGTGTGCGGAAGCGGTTTCAGTGTGTGGGGAAGGTGTTTCAGTGTGTGGGGAAGGTGTTTCAGTGTGTGGGGAAGCTGTTTCAGTGTGTGGGGAAGGGGTTTCAGTGTTTGGGGAAGGTGTTTCAGTGTGTGGGGTAGGGTTCCAGTGTGTGGGGAAGGGGTTTCAGTGTGTGGGATAGGTGTCCCAGTGTGTGGGGATGGTATTTCATGGTGTGGGGAAGGTGTTTCAGTATGTGTGGAAGGTGTTTAAGTGTCTGGGGATGGGGTTTCTGTGTGTGGGAAAGGTGTTTCAGTGTGTGGGGATGGTATTTCAGTGTATGGCGAAGGTGTTTCAGTGTGTGGGGAAGGTGTTTTAGTTTGTGAGGAAGGGGTTTCAGTATGTGGGGATGGGTTTCAGTGTGTGGGGATGTGTTTCAGTGTGTGGAGATGTGTTTCAGTGTGTGGGAAAGGGTTTCAGTGTGTGGGGAAGGTCTTTCAGTGTGTGGGGATGGGTTTCATTGTGTGGTGATGGGTTTCAGTGTGTGGGGATGAGTTGCATTGTATGCGGAAGGGGTTTCAGTGTGTGGGGAAGGTGTTTCAGTGTGTGGGGAAGGCGTTTCAGTGTGTGGGGAAGGGGTTTCATTGTGTGGGAATTGTGATTATGTGTGTTTGGAAGGGTTTCAGTGTGTGGGGAATGTGTTTCATTGTGTGTTGAATGGGTTTCAGTGTTTGGGGAAGGTGTTTTCGTGTGTGGGGATGTGTTGCAGTTTATGGGGATGGGGTTTCAGTGTGTGGGGAATGTGTTTCTGAGAGTCGGGAAGGGGTTTCAGTGTGTGGGGAAGGGTTTCCAGTGTCCGGGGAAGGAGTTTCAGTGTGTGGGGAAGTGTTTCAGGTTGTGGGGAAGGTGTTTCAGTGTGTGGGGAAGGTTTTCGGTGTGTGGGGAAGGTGTTTCAGAGTGTGCGGAAGGGGTTTCAGTGTGTGGGGAATGTGTTTCAGTGTATGGGGAAGGTGTTTCAGTTTGTGGGGAAGGGGTCTCAGTGTGTGGGGAAGTTGTTTCAGTGTGTGGGGAAGGTGTTTTAGTGTGTGGGGAAGGGATTTCCGTGTGTGGGGAAGGGTTTCAGTTTGTGGGGAATGTGTTTCAGTGTGTGGGGAAGGTTTTCAGTGTGTGGGGAAGATGTTTCAGTGTGTGCGGAAGGGGTTTCAGTGTGTGGGGAAGGTGTTTCAGTGTGTGGGGAAGGTGTTTCAGTGTTTGGGGAAGGTGTTTCAGTGTGTGGGGAAGGGGTTTCAGTGTGTGGGGATGTGTTTCAGTGTGTGCGTAAGGGGTTTCAGTGTGTGGGGAAGGGTTTCACTGTGTGTGGAAGGGGTTTCAGTTTGTGGGGAATTGTTTCAGTGTGTGGGGAAGGGGTTTCAGTGTGTGGGGATGTGTTTCAGTGTGTGGGGAAGGTGTTTCAGTGTGTGGGGAAGGTTTTAACTGTGTGCGGAAGGGGTTTCAGTGTGTGGGGAAGGGGTTTCAGTGTGTGGGGAACATTTTTCAGTATGTGCGGAAGGGGTTTCAGTGTGTGGGGAAGGGGTTTCAGTGTGTGGGGAATGTCTTTCAGTGAGTGCAGAAGGGGTTTCAGTGTGTGGGGAAGGGGTTTCAGTGTGTGCAGAATGTGTTTTAGTGTGTTTGGAAATGTTTCAGTGTGTGGGGAATGTGTTTCAGTGTTTGGTGAATGGGTATCAGTGTTTGGGGAAGGGTTACAGTGTTTGGGGAAGGGGTTTCAGTGTGTGGGGAAGGTGTTTCAGTATGCGGCGATGTGTTGCAGTGTGTGGGGATGGCGTTTCAGTGAGTGGGGAAGGTGTTTCAGTGTGTGTGGAAGGGGTTTCAGTGTGTGGGGAAGATGTATCAGTGTTTTGGGAAGGTGTTTCAGTGTTTGGGGAAGGTGTTTCAGTGTGTGGGGAAGGGGTTTCAGTGTGTGGGGATGTGTTTCAGTGTGTGCGTAAGGGGTTTCAGTGTGTGGGGAAAGGTTTCACTGTGTGCGGAAGGGGTTTCAGTTTGTGGGGAATTGTTTCAGTGTGTGGGGAAGGGGTTTCAGTGTGTGGGGATGTGTTTCAGTGTGTGGCGAAGGTGTTTCAGCGTGTGGGGAAGGTTTTAACTGTGTGGGGAAGGGGTTTCAGTGTGTGGGGAAGGGGTTTCAGTGTGTGGGGAAGATTTTTCAGTATGTGCAGAAGGGGTTTCAGTGTGTGGGGAAGGGGTTTCAGTGTGTGGGGAAGGTCTTTCAGTGAGTACAGAAGGGGTTTCAGTGTGTGGTAAAGGGGTTTCAGTGTGTGCGGAATGTGTTTCAGTGTGTTTGGAAATGTTTCAGTGTGTGGGGAATGTGTTTCAGTGTCTGGTGAATGGATATCAGTGTTTGGGGAAGGGTTACAGTGTTTGGGGAAGGGGTTTCAGCGTGTGGGGAAGGTGTTTCAGTGTGCCACGATGTGTTGCAGTGTGTGGGGATGGCGTTTCAGTGTGTGGGGAAGGTGTTTCAGTGTGTGGGGAAGGTGTCTTAGTTTGTGAGGAAGGGGTTTCAGTATGTGGCGAAGGTGTTTTAGTGTGTGGGGATGTGTTTCAGTGTGTGGAGATGTGTTTCAGTGTGTGGGGAAGGGTTTCAGTGTGTGGGGAAGGTCTTTCAGTGTGTGGGGATGGGTTTCATTGTGTGGTGATGGGTTTCAGTGTGTGGGGATGAGTTGCATTGTATGCGGAAGGGGTTTCAGTGTGTGGGGAAGGTGTTTCAGTGTGTGGGGAAGGCGTTTCAGTGTGTGGGGAAGGGGTGTCATTGTGTGGGAATTGTGATTCTGTGTGTTTGGAAGGGTTTCAGTGTGTGGGGAATGTGTTTCATTGTGTGTTGAATGGGTTTCAGTGTTTGGGGAAGGTGTTTTAGTGTGTGGGGATGTGTTGCAGTTTATGGGGATGGGGTTTCAGTGTGTGGGGAATGTGTTTCTGAGAGTCGGGAAGGGGTTTCAGTGTGTGGGGAAGGGTTTCCAGTGTCCGGGGAAGGAGTTTCAGTGTGTGGGGAAGTGTTTCAGGTTGTGGGGAAGGTGTTTCAGTGTGTGGGGAAGTGTTTCGGTGTGTGGGGAAGGTGTTTCAGAGTGAGCAGAAGGGGTTTCAGTGTGTGGGGAAGGTGTTTCAGTGTATGGGGAAGGTGTTTCAGTTTGTGGGGAAGGGGTCTCAGTGTGTGGGGAAGTTGTTTCAGTGTGTGGGGAAGGTGTTTTAGTGTGTGGGGAAGGGATTTCCGTGTGTGGGGAAGGGTTTCAGTTTGCGGGGAATGTGTTTCAGTGTGTGGGGAAGGTTTTCAGTGTGTGGGGAAGATGTTTCAGTGTGTGCGGAAGGGGTTTCAGTGTGTGGGGAAGGTGTTTCAGTGTGTGGGGAAGGTGTTTCAGTGTTTGGGGAAGGTTTTAACTGTGTGCGGAAGGGGTTTCAGTGTGTGGGGAAGGGGTTTCAGTGTGTGGGGAAGATTTTTCAGTATGTGCAGAAGGGGTTTCAGTGTGTGGGGAAGGGGTTTCAGTGTGTGGGGAAGGTCTTTCAGTGAGTGCAGAAGGGGATTCAGTGTGTGGTAAAGGGGTTTCAGTGTGTGCGGAATGTGTTTCAGTGTGTTTGGAAATGTTTCAGTGTGTGGGGAATGTGTTTCAGTGTGTGGTGAATGGATATCAGTGTTTGGGGAAGGGTTACAGTGTTTGGGGAAGGGGTTTCAGCGTGTGGGGAAGGTGTTTCAGTGTGCCACGATGTGTTGCAGTGTGTGGGGATGGCGTTTCAGTGTGTGGGGAAGGTGTTTCAGTGTGTGGGGAAGCTGTTTCTGTGTGTGGGGTGGTGTTTCTGTGTGTGGGAAAGGGGGCTCAGTGTGTGGGGAAGGTGTTTCAGTGTGTGGGGATGGGGTTCAGTGTGTGGGGATGGTCTTCTGTGTGTTCGGAAGGTGTTGCAGTGTGTGGGGAATGTGTTTCAGTGTGTGGGGAAGGGTTTCAGTGTGTGGGGAAGGTGTTTAAGTGTGTGGGGAAGGTGTTTCAGTGTGTGGGGAAGGGGTTTCAGAGTTTGGGTAATTGTTACAGTGTGTGGGGAAGGGGTTTCAGTGAGTAAGGAAGGTGTTTCAGATTGTGGGGAAGGGTTTCAGTGTGTGGGGAAGGGTTTTGTGTGTGTGGGGAAGGGGTTTCAGTTTGTGGGGAATGTGTTTCATTGGGTGGTGAATGGGTTTCAGTTTTTTGGGGAAGGTGTTTTAGTGTGTGGGGATGTGTTGCTGTTTATGGGGATGGGGTTTCAGTGTGTGGGGAATGTGTTTCTGAGAGTCGGGAAGGGGTTTCATTGTGTGGGGAAGGGTTTCCAGTGTCCGGGGAAGGAGTTTCAGTGTTTGGGGAAGTGTTTCAGGTTGTGTGGAAGGGGTTTCAGTGTGTGGGGAAGGTGTTTCAGTGTATGGGGAAGGTGTTTCAGTTTGTGGGGAAGGGGTCTCAGTGTGTGGGGAAGTTGATTCAGTGTGTGGGGAAGGTGTTTTAGTGTGTGGGGAAGGGATTTCCGTGTGTGGGGAAGGGTTTCAGTTTGTGGGGAATGTGTTTCAGTGTGTGGGTAAGGTTTTCAGTGTGTGGGGAAGATGTTTCAGTGTGTGCGGAAGGGGTTTCAGTGTGTGGGGAAGGGTTTCAGTGTATGGGGAAGGTGTTTCAGTGTGTGCGGAAGCGGTTTCAGTGTGTGGGGAAGGTGTTTCAGTGTGTGGGGAAGGTGTTTCAGTGTGTGGGGAAGCTGTTTCAGTGTGTGGGGAAGGGGTTTCAGTGTTTGGGGAAGGTGTTTCAGTGTGTGGGGTAGGGTTCCAGTGTGTGGGGAAGGGGTTTCAGTGTGTGGGATAGGTGTCCCAGTGTGTGGGGATGGTATTTCATGGTGTGGGGAAGGTGTTTCAGTATGTGTGGAAGGTGTTTAAGTGTCTGGGGATGGGGTTTCTGTGTGTGGGAAAGGTGTTTCAGTGTGTGGGGATGGTATTTCAGTGTATGGCGAAGGTGTTTCAGTGTGTGGGGAAGGTGTTTTAGTTTGTGAGGAAGGGGTTTCAGTATGTGGGGATGGGTTTCAGTGTGTGGGGATGTGTTTCAGTGTGTGGAGATGTGTTTCAGTGTGTGGGAAAGGGTTTCAGTGTGTGGGGAAGGTCTTTCAGTGTGTGGGGATGGGTTTCATTGTGTGGTGATGGGTTTCAGTGTGTGGGGATGAGTTGCATTGTATGCGGAAGGGGTTTCAGTGTGTGGGGAAGGTGTTTCAGTGTGTGGGGAAGGCGTTTCAGTGTGTGGGGAAGGGGTTTCATTGTGTGGGAATTGTGATTATGTGTGTTTGGAAGGGTTTCAGTGTGTGGGGAATGTGTTTCATTGTGTGTTGAATGGGTTTCAGTGTTTGGGGAAGGTGTTTTCGTGTGTGGGGATGTGTTGCAGTTTATGGGGATGGGGTTTCAGTGTGTGGGGAATGTGTTTCTGAGAGTCGGGAAGGGGTTTCAGTGTGTGGGGAAGGGTTTCCAGTGTCCGGGGAAGGAGTTTCAGTGTGTGGGGAAGTGTTTCAGGTTGTGGGGAAGGTGTTTCAGTGTGTGGGGAAGGTTTTCGGTGTGTGGGGAAGGTGTTTCAGAGTGTGCGGAAGGGGTTTCAGTGTGTGGGGAATGTGTTTCAGTGTATGGGGAAGGTGTTTCAGTTTGTGGGGAAGGGGTCTCAGTGTGTGGGGAAGTTGTTTCAGTGTGTGGGGAAGGTGTTTTAGTGTGTGGGGAAGGGATTTCCGTGTGTGGGGAAGGGTTTCAGTTTGTGGGGAATGTGTTTCAGTGTGTGGGGAAGGTTTTCAGTGTGTGGGGAAGATGTTTCAGTGTGTGCGGAAGGGGTTTCAGTGTGTGGGGAAGGTGTTTCAGTGTGTGGGGAAGGTGTTTCAGTGTTTGGGGAAGGTGTTTCAGTGTGTGGGGAAGGGGTTTCAGTGTGTGGGGATGTGTTTCAGTGTGTGCGTAAGGGGTTTCAGTGTGTGGGGAAGGGTTTCACTGTGTGTGGAAGGGGTTTCAGTTTGTGGGGAATTGTTTCAGTGTGTGGGGAAGGGGTTTCAGTGTGTGGGGATGTGTTTCAGTGTGTGGGGAAGGTGTTTCAGTGTGTGGGGAAGGTTTTAACTGTGTGCGGAAGGGGTTTCAGTGTGTGGGGAAGGGGTTTCAGTGTGTGGGGAACATTTTTCAGTATGTGCGGAAGGGGTTTCAGTGTGTGGGGAAGGGGTTTCAGTGTGTGGGGAATGTCTTTCAGTGAGTGCAGAAGGGGTTTCAGTGTGTGGGGAAGGGGTTTCAGTGTGTGCAGAATGTGTTTTAGTGTGTTTGGAAATGTTTCAGTGTGTGGGGAATGTGTTTCAGTGTTTGGTGAATGGGTATCAGTGTTTGGGGAAGGGTTACAGTGTTTGGGGAAGGGGTTTCAGTGTGTGGGGAAGGTGTTTCAGTGTGCGGCGATGTGTTGCAGTGTGTGGGGATGGCGTTTCAGTGAGTGGGGATGGTGTTTCAGTGTGTGTGGAAGGGGTTTCAGTGTGTGGGGAAGATGTATCAGTGTTTTGGGAAGGTGTTTCAGTGTTTGGGGAAGGTGTTTCAGTGTGTGGGGAAGGGGTTTCAGTGTGTGGGGATGTGTTTCAGTGTGTGCGTAAGGGGTTTCAGTGTGTGGGGAAAGGTTTCACTGTGTGCGGAAGGGGTTTCAGTTTGTGGGGAATGGTTTCAGTGTGTGGGGATGTGTTTCAGTGTGTGGCGAAGGTGTTTCAGCGTGTGGGGAAGGTTTTAACTGTGTGGGGAAGGGGTTTCAGTGTGTGGGGAAGGGGTTTCAGTGTGTGGGAAAGATTTTTCAGTATGTGCAGAAGGGGTTTCAGTGTGTGGGGAAGGGGTTTCAGTGTGTGGGGAAGGTCTTTCAGTGAGTGCAGAAGGGGTTTCAGTGTGTGGTAACGGGGTATCAGTGTGTGCGGAATGTGTTTCAGTGTGTTTGGAAATGTTTCAGTGTGTGGGGAATGTGTTTCAGTGTGTGGTGAATGGATATCAGTGTTTGGGGAAGGGTTACAGTGTTTGGGGAAGGGGTTTCAACGTGTGGGGAAGGTGTTTCAGTGTGCCACGATGTGTTGCAGTGTGTGGGGATGGCGTTTCAGTGTGTGGGGAAGGTGTTTCAGTGTGTGGGGAAGGTGTCTTAGTTTGTGAGGAAGGGGTTTCAGTATGTGGCGAAGGTGCTTTAGTGTGTGGGGATGTGTTTCAGTGTGTGGAGATGTGTTTCAGTGTGTGGGGAAGGGTTTCAGTGTGTGGGGAAGGTCTTTCAGTGTGTGGGGATGGGTTTCACTGTGTGGTGATGGGTTTCAGTGTGTGGGGATGAGTTGCATTGTATGCGGAAGGGGTTTCAGTGTGTGGGGAAGGTGTTTCAGTGTGTGGGGAAGGCGTTTAAGTGTGTGGGGAAGGGGTGTCATTGTGTGGGAATTGTGATTCTGTGTGTTTGGAAGGATTTCAGTGTGTGGGGAATGTGTTTCATTGTGTGTTGAATGGGTTTCAGTGTTTGGGGAAGGTGTTTTAGTGTGTGGGGATGTGTTGCAGTTTATGGGGATGGGGTTTCAGTGTGTGGGGAATGTGTTTCTGAGAGTCGGGAAGGGGTTTCAGTGTGTGGGGAAGGGTTTCCAGTGTCCGGGGAAGGAGTTTCAGTGTGTGGGGAAGTGTTTCAGGTTGTGGGGAAGGTGTTTCAGTGTGTGGGGAAGTGTTTCGGTGTGTGGGGAAGGTGTTTCAGAGTGAGCAGAAGGGGTTTCAGTGTGTGGGGAAGGTGTTTCAGTGTATGGGGAAGGTGTTTCAGTTTGTGGGGAAGGGGTCTCAGTGTGTGGGGAAGTTGTTTCAGTGTGTGGGGAAGGTGTTTTAGTGTGTGGGGAAGGGATTTCCGTGTGTGGGGAAGGGTTTCAGTTTGCGGGGAATGTGTTTCAGTGTGTGGGGAAGGTTTTCAGTGTGTGGGGAAGATGTTTCAGTGTGTGCGGAAGGGGTTTCAGTGTGTGGGGAAGGTGTTTCAGTGTGTGGGGAAGGTGTTTCAGTGTTTGGGGAAGGTGTTTCAGTGTGTGGGGAAGGGGTTTCAGTGTGTGGGGATGTGTTTCAGTGGGTGGCGAAGGTGTTTCAGTGTGTGGGGAAGGTTTTAACTGTGTGCGGAAGGGGTTTCAGTGTGTGGGGAAGGGGTTTCAGTGTGTGGGGAAGATTTTTCAGTATGTGCAGAAGGGGTTTCAGTGTGTGGGGAAGGGGTTTCAGTGTGTGGGGAAGGTCTTTCAGTGAGTGCAGATGTGGTTTCAGTGTGTGGTAAAGGGGTTTCAGTGTGTGCGGAATGTGTTTCAGTGTGTTTGGAAATGTTTCAGTGTGTGGGGAATGTGTTTCAGTGTGTGGTGAATGGATATCAGTGTTTGGGGAAGGGTTACAGTGTTTGGGGAAGGGGTTTCAGCGTGTGGGGAAGGTGTTTCAGTGTGCCACGATGTGTTGCATTGTGTGGGGATGGCGTTTCAGTGTGTGGGGAAGGTGTTTCAGTGTGTGGGGAAGCTGTTTCTGTGTGAGGGGTGGTGTTTCTGTGTGTGGGAAAGGGGGTTCAGTGTGTGGGGAAGGTGTTTCAGTGTGTGGGGATGGGTTTCAGTGTGTGGGGATGGTCTTCTGTGTGTTCGGAAGGTGTTGTAGTGTGTGGGGAATGTGTTTCAGTGTGTGGGGAAGGGTTTCAGTGTGTGGGGAAGGTGTTTAAGTGTGTGGGGAAGGTGTTTCAGTGTGTGGGGAAGGGGTTTCAGAGTTTGGGTAATTGTTACAGTGTGTGGGGAAGGGGTTTCAGTGAGTAAGGAAGGTGTTTCAGATTGTGGGGAAGGGTTTCAGTGTGTGGGGAAGGGTTTTGTGTGTGTGGGGAAGGGGTTTCAGTTTGTGGGGAAGGTGTTTCAGTGTGTGGGGATGTGTCTCAGTGTGTGAGGAAGGGGTTTCAGTGTGTGGGGAAGGGTTTCACTGTGTGCGGAAGTGGTTTCAGTGAGTGGGGAAGGGGTTTCAGTGTGTGGGGAAGGTGTTTCAGTGTGTGCGGAAGGGGTTTCAGTGTGTGGGGAAGGGGTTTCAGTGTGTGGGGAAGGTGTTTCAGTGTGTGCAGAAGAGGTTTCAGTGCATGCGATAAGGGTTTCAGTGTGTGGGGAAGGGGTTTCAGTTTTTGGGGAAGGTGTTACAGTGTGTGCGGAAGGGTTTTCAGTGTGTGGGGAAGGGGTTTCAGTGTGTGGGGATGTGCTTCAGTGTTTGGGGAAGGGGTTTGTGTGTGTGGGGAAGGGGTTCACTGTGTGCAGAAGGGGTATCAGTGTGTGGGGAAGGAGTTTCAGTGTGTGGGGAAGGTGTTTCAGTTTGTGGGGAAGGGGTTTCAGTGTGTCGGGATTTGTTTCAGTGTGTGCGGAAGGGCTTTCAGTGTGTGGGGATGTGTTTCAGCGTGTGGGGAAGGTGTTTCTGTGTGTGGGGCAGGGTTTCAGTGTGTGCGGAAGGGGTTTCAGTGTGTGGGGAAAGTGTTTCAGTATGTGCGGAAGGGGTTTCAGTGTTGTGGGGAAGGGGTTTCAGTGTGTGGGGAATGTGTTTCAGTGTGTTTGGAAGGTTTTCAGTGTGTGGGCAATGTGTTTCAGTGTGTGGTGAATGGGTATCAGTGTTTGGGGAACGGTTTCAGTGTGTGGGGAAGGGGTTTCAGTGTGTGGGGAAGGTGTTTCAGTGTGTGAGGACGTGTTGCATTGTGTGGGGTAGGGGTTTCAGTGTGTGGGGAAGGTGTTTCAGTGTGTGAGGAAGCTGTTTCAGTGTGTGGGGAAGGGTTTTCAGTGTGTGGGGAAGGTGATTCAGTTTGTGGGAAAGTGTTTCAGTGTGTGCGAAGGTGTTTCAGTGTGTGGGGAAGGGTCGCAGTGTGTGGGGAAGGTGTTTCAGTGTGTGCGGAAGGGGTTTCAGTGTGTGGGGAAGGTGTTTTGGTGTGTGGGGAAGGTGTTTCAGTGTGTGGGGAAGGGGTTTCAGTGTGTGGGGTTGGTGTTTCAGTGTGCAGGGAAGGAGTTTCAGTGTGTGGGAATGGGTTTCAGCGTGTGGGGATGGACTTCTGTGTGTGCGGAAGGTGTTTCAGTGTGTGGGCAACGTGTTTCAGTGTGTGGGGAAGGGTTTCAGTGTGTGGGGAAGGTGTTTAAGTGTGTGGGGAAGGTGTTTCAGTGTGTGGGGAAGGGCTTTCAGAGTTTGGGTAATTGTTTCAGTGTGTGGGGAAGGCGTTTCAGTGAGTGGGGAAGGTGTTTCAGATTGTGGGGAAGGGTTTCAGTGTGTGGGGAAGGGTTTTGAGTGTGTGGGGAAGGGGTTTCAGTTGTGCACAGGGGTTTCAGTGTGTGGGGATGTGTTTCAGTGTGTGAGGAAGGGGTTTCAGTGTGTGGGGAAGGGTTTCACTGTGTGCGGAAGTGTTTTCAGTGTGTCGGGAAGGGGTTTCAATGTGTGGGGAAGGTGTTTCAGTGTGTGCGGAAGGGGTTTCAATGTGTGGGGAAGGGGTTTCAGTGTGTGGGGAAGATGTTCCAGTGTGTGCGGAAGAGGTTTCAGTGCGTGCGATAAGGGTTTCAGTGTATTGGACATGGGATTCAGTGTGTGGGGAAGGTGTTACAGTGTGTTCGGAAGGGTTTTCAGTCTGTGGGCAATGTGTTTCAGTGTGTGGTGAATGGGTATCAGTGTTTGGGGAACGGTTTCAGTGTGTGGGGAAGGGGTTTCAGTGTATGTGGAAGGTGTTTCTGTGTGTGAGGACGTGTTGCATTGTGTGGGGAAGGGGTTTCAGTGTGTGGGGAAGGTGTTTCAATGTGTAAGGAAGCTGTTTCAGTGTGTGGGGAAGGGTTTCAGAGTGTGGGGAGGGGGTTTCAGTGTGTGGGGAAGGGTTTCACTGTGTGCGGAAGGGGTTTCAGTGTGCGGGGAAGGTGTTTCAGTGTATGGGGAAGGAGTTTCAGTATGTGGGGAAGGGGTTTCAGTGTGAGGGGAAGGGTTTCAGTATTTGGTGAAGGGTTTCAGTGTGTGGGGAAGGGGTATCAGAGTGCGAGGAAGGGGATTCAGTGTCTGGGGAAGGGTTTCAGTGTGTGGGGAAGGGGTTTCAGTGTGTGGGGAAGGGGTTTCAGTGTGTGGGGAAGTGTTTCAGTATGTGGGGAAGAATTACAATGTCTGGGGACGGGGTTTCTGTGTGTGGGGAAGGGGTTTCAGTGTGTGGGAAACTGTTTCAGTGTGTGCGGAAGTTGTTTCAGTTTGTGGGGAAGGGTTTCATGAGTGGGGAAGGTGTTTCAGTGTGTGGGGATGTGTTTCAGTGTGTGGGGAATGGTTTGACTGAGTGCGGAAGGGCTTTCAGTATTTGGGGAAGGGGTTTCAGTGTGTGGGGAAGGTGTTTCAGTGTGTGGGCAACGTGTTTCAGTGTGTGGGGAAGGTTTTCAGTGTGTGGGGAAGGGCTTTCAGAGTTTGGGTAATTGTTTCAGTGTGTGGGGAAGGGGTTTCAGTGAGTGGGGAAGGTGTTTCAGATTGTGGGGAAGGGTTTCAGTGTGTGGGGAAGGGTTTTGAGTGTGTGGGGAAGGGGTTTCAGTTGTGCACAGGGGTTTCAGTGTGTGGGGATGTGTTTCAGTGTGTGAGGAAGGGGTTTCAGTGTGTGGGGAAGGGTTTCACTGTGTGCGGAAGTGGTTTCAGTGTGTCGGGAAGGGGTTTCAATGTGTGGGGAAGGTGTTTCAGTGTGTGCGGAAGGGGTTTCAATGTGTGGGGAAGGGGTTTCAGTGTGTGGGGAAGATGTTCCAGTGTGTGCGGAAGAGGTTTCAGTGCGTGCGATAAGGGTTTCAGTGTATGGGACATGGGATTCAGTGTGTGGGGAAGGTGTTTCAGTGTGTGCGGAAGTGTTTTCAATGTGTGGGGAAGGGTTTCAGTGTGTGGGGAAGGTGTTTCAGTGTGTGGGGATGTGTTTCAGTATGTGGGGAAGGGTTTGACTGAGTGCGGAAGGGGTTTCAGTGTGTGGGGAAGGGGTTTCAGTGTGTGGGGAAGGTGTTTCAGTGTGTGCAGAAGAGGTTTCAGTGCATGCGATAAGGGTTTCAGTGTGTGGGGAAGGGGTTTCAGTTTTTGGGGAAGGTGTTACAGTGTGTGCGGAAGGGTTTTCAGTGTGTGGGGAAGGGGTTTCAGTGTGTGGGGATGTGCTTCAGTGTTTGGGGAAGGGGTTTGTGTGTGTGGGGAAGGGGTTCACTGTGTGCAGAAGGGGTATCAGTGTGTGGGGAAGGAGTTTCAGTGTGTGGGGAAGGTGTTTCAGTTTGTGGGGAAGGGGTTTCAGTGTGTCGGGATTTGTTTCAGTGTGTGCGGAAGGGCTTTCAGTGTGTGGGGATGTGTTTCAGCGTGTGGGGAAGGTGTTTCTGTGTGTGGGGCAGGGTTTCAGTGTGTGCGGAAGGGGTTTCAGTGTGTGGGGAAAGTGTTTCAGTATGTGCGGAAGGGGTTTCAGTGTTGTGGGGAAGGGGTTTCAGTGTGTGGGGAATGTGTTTCAGTGTGTTTGGAAGGTTTTCAGTGTGTGGGCAATGTGTTTCAGTGTGTGGTGAATGGGTATCAGTGTTTGGGGAACGGTTTCAGTGTGTGGGGAAGGGGTTTCAGTGTGTGGGGAAGGTGTTTCAGTGTGTGAGGACGTGTTGCATTGTGTGGGGTAGGGGTTTCAGTGTGTGGGGAAGGTGTTTCAGTGTGTGAGGAAGCTGTTTCAGTGTGTGGGGAAGGGTTTTCAGTGTGTGGGGAAGGTGATTCAGTTTGTGGGAAAGTGTTTCAGTGTGTGCGAAGGTGTTTCAGTGTGTGGGGAAGGGTCGCAGTGTGTGGGGAAGGTGTTTCAGTGTGTGCGGAAGGGGTTTCAGTGTGTGGGGAAGGTGTTTTGGTGTGTGGGGAAGGTGTTTCAGTGTGTGGGGAAGGGGTTTCAGTGTGTGGGGTTGGTGTTTCAGTGTGCAGGGAAGGAGTTTCAGTGTGTGGGAATGGGTTTCAGCGTGTGGGGATGGACTTCTGTGTGTGCGGAAGGTGTTTCAGTGTGTGGGCAACGTGTTTCAGTGTGTGGGGAAGGGTTTCAGTGTGTGGGGAAGGTGTTTAAGTGTGTGGGGAAGGTGTTTCAGTGTGTGGGGAAGGGCTTTCAGAGTTTGGGTAATTGTTTCAGTGTGTGGGGAAGGCGTTTCAGTGAGTGGGGAAGGTGTTTCAGATTGTGGGGAAGGGTTTCAGTGTGTGGGGAAGGGTTTTGAGTGTGTGGGGAAGGGGTTTCAGTTGTGCACAGGGGTTTCAGTGTGTGGGGATGTGTTTCAGTGTGTGAGGAAGGGGTTTCAGTGTGTGGGGAAGGGTTTCACTGTGTGCGGAAGTGTTTTCAGTGTGTCGGGAAGGGGTTTCAATGTGTGGGGAAGGTGTTTCAGTGTGTGCGGAAGGGGTTTCAATGTGTGGGGAAGGGGTTTCAGTGTGTGGGGAAGATGTTCCAGTGTGTGCGGAAGAGGTTTCAGTGCGTGCGATAAGGGTTTCAGTGTATTGGACATGGGATTCAGTGTGTGGGGAAGGTGTTACAGTGTGTTCGGAAGGGTTTTCAGTCTGTGGGCAATGTGTTTCAGTGTGTGGTGAATGGGTATCAGTGTTTGGGGAACGGTTTCAGTGTGTGGGGAAGGGGTTTCAGTGTATGTGGAAGGTGTTTCTGTGTGTGAGGACGTGTTGCATTGTGTGGGGAAGGGGTTTCAGTGTGTGGGGAAGGTGTTTCAATGTGTAAGGAAGCTGTTTCAGTGTGTGGGGAAGGGTTTCAGAGTGTGGGGAGGGGGTTTCAGTGTGTGGGGAAGGGTTTCACTGTGTGCGGAAGGGGTTTCAGTGTGCGGGGAAGGTGTTTCAGTGTATGGGGAAGGAGTTTCAGTATGTGGGGAAGGGGTTTCAGTGTGAGGGGAAGGGTTTCAGTATTTGGTGAAGGGTTTCAGTGTGTGGGGAAGGGGTATCAGAGTGCGAGGAAGGGTTTCAGTGTGTGGGGAAGGGGTTTCAGTGTGTGGGGAAGGGGTTTCAGTGTGTGGGGAAGGGGTTTCAGTGTGTGGGGAAGTGTTTCAGTATGTGGGGAAGAATTACAATGTCTGGGGACGGGGTTTCTGTGTGTGGGGAAGGGGTTTCAGTGTGTGGGAAACTGTTTCAGTGTGTGCGGAAGTTGTTTCAGTTTGTGGGGAAGGGTTTCATGAGTGGGGAAGGTGTTTCAGTGTGTGGGGATGTGTTTCAGTGTGTGGGGAATGGTTTGACTGAGTGCGGAAGGGCTTTCAGTATTTGGGGAAGGGGTTTCAGTGTGTGGGGAAGGTGTTTCAGTGTGTGGGCAACGTGTTTCAGTGTGTGGGGAAGGGTTTCAGTGTGTGGGGAAGGGCTTTCAGAGTTTGGGTAATTGTTTCAGTGTGTGGGGAAGGGGTTTCAGTGAGTGGGGAAGGTGTTTCAGATTGTGGGGAAGGGTTTCAGTGTGTGGGGAAGGGTTTTGAGTGTGTGGGGAAGGGGTTTCAGTTGTGCACAGGGGTTTCAGTGTGTGGGGATGTGTTTCAGTGTGTGAGGAAGGGGTTTCAGTGTGTGGGGAAGGGTTTCACTGTGTGCGGAAGTGGTTTCAGTGTGTCGGGAAGGGGTTTCAATGTGTGGGGAAGGTGTTTCAGTGTGTGCGGAAGGGGTTTCAATGTGTGGGGAAGGGGTTTCAGTGTGTGGGGAAGATGTTCCAGTGTGTGCGGAAGAGGTTTCAGTGCGTGCGATAAGGGTTTCAGTGTATGGGACATGGGATTCAGTGTGTGGGGAAGGTGTTTCAGTGTGTGCGGAAGTGTTTTCAATGTGTGGGGAAGGGTTTCAGTGTGTGGGGAAGGTGTTTCAGTGTGTGGGGATGTGTTTCAGTATGTGGGGAAGGGTTTGACTGAGTGCGGAAGGGGTTTCAGTGTTTGGGGAAGGTGTTTCAGTGTGTGGGGAAGGTGTTTCCGTGTGTGGGGATGTGTTTCAGTGTGTGGGGAAGGCGTTTCAGTGTGTGGGGATGTGTTTCAGTGTGTGGGGAAGGGGTTTCAGTGTGTGGGGAAGGTGTTTCAGTGTGTGGGGAAGGGGTTTCAGTGTGTGGCGAGGAGTTTCACTGTGTGTGGAAGGGGTTTCAGTGTGTGGGGAAGGGGTTTCAGTGTGTGGGGAAGAAGTTTCACTGTGTGGGGAAGGGGTTTCAGTTTGAGCGGAAGGTGTTTCTGTGTGTGGGGAAGGGGTTTCAATGTGTTGGGAAGTTGTTTCATTGTGTGCGCAAGGTGTTTCAGTGTGTGGGGCAGGGGATTCTGTGTGCGGGGAAGGGGTTTCATTGTCTGGGGAAGGTGTTTCAGTGTATGGGGAAGGTGTTTCAGTGTGTGTGGAAGGGGTTTCAGTGTGTGGGGAACGTGTTTCAGTGTGTGGGGAACGGTTTCAGTGTGTGGGGAGGGGGTATCAGTGTGTGAGGAAGGTGTTTCAGTGTCTGGAGAAGGTATTTCAGTGTGTGGGGAAGGTGTTTCAGTGTGTGCGGGAGGTGTTTCTGTGTGTGGGGAAAGGGTTTCATTGTGTAGGGAAGGTGTTTCAGTGTGTGGGGATGGGTTTCAGTTTCTGGGGATGGGTGTCAGTGTGTGCGGATGGGTATCAGTTTGTGGAGAATGTGTTTCTGTGTGTGGGGTGGTGTTTCAGTGTGTGGGGAAGGGGGTTCAGTGTGTGGGGAAGGTGTTTCAGTGTGTGGGGATGGGTTTCAGTGTGTGGGGATGGTCTTCTGTGTGTGCGGAAGGTGTTTCAGTGTGTGGGGAAGGTGTTTCAGTGTGTGCGGAAAATTTTCAGTGTGTGGGGAAGGTGTTTAAGTGTGTGGGGAAGGTGTTTCAGTGTGTGGGGAAGGGGTTTCAGAGTTTGGGTAATTGTTACAGTGTGTGGGGAAGGGGGTTCAGTGTGTAGGGAAGGTGTTTCAGAGTGTGGGGAAGGTCTTCTGTGTGTGCGGAAGGTGTTTCAGTGTGTGGGGAAGGGTTTGACTGAGTGCGGAAGGGGTTTCAGTGTTTGGGGAAGGTGTTTCAGTGTGTGGGGAAGGTGTTTCCGTGTGTGGGGATGTGTTTCAGTGTGTGGGGAAGGCGTTTCAGTGTGTGGGGATGTGTTTCAGTGTGTGGGGAAGGGGTTTCAGTGTGTGGGGAAGGTGTTTCAGTGTGTGGGAAAGGGGTTTCAGTGTGTGCCGAGGAGTTTCACTGTGTGTGGAAGGGGTTTCAGTGTGTGGGGAAGGGGTTTCAGTGTGTGGGGAAGAAGTTTCACTGTGTGGGGAAGGGGTTTCAGTTTGAGCGGAAGGTGTTTCTGTGTATGGGGAAGGGGTTTCAATGTGTTGGGAAGTTGTTTCATTGTGTGCGCAAGGTGTTTCAGTGTGTGGGGCAGGGGATTCTGTGTGCGGGGAAGGGGTTTCATTGTCTGGGGAAGGTGTTTCAGTGTATGGGGAAGGTGTTTCAGTGTGTGTGGAAGGGGTTTCAGTGTGTGGGGAACGTGTTTCAGTGTGTGGGGAACGGTTTCAGTGTGTGGGGAGGGGGTATCAGTGTGTGAGGAAGGTGTTTCAGTGTCTGGAGAAGGTATTTCAGTGTGTGGGGAAGGTGTTTCAGTGTGTGCGGGAGGTGTTTCTGTGTGTGGAGAAAGGGTTTCATTGTGTAGGGAAGGTGTTTCAGTGTGTGGGGATGGGTTTCAGTTTCTGGGGATGGGTGTCAGTGTGTGCGGATGGGTATCAGTTTGTGGGGAATGTGTTTCTGTGTGTGGGGTGGTGTTTCAGTGTGTGGGGAAGGGGGTGCAGTGTGTGGGGAAGGTGTTTCAGTGTGTGGGGATGGGTTTCAGTGTGTGGGGATGGTCTTCTGTGTGTGCGGAAGGTGTTTCAGTGTGTGGGGAAGGTGTTTCAGTGTGTGCGGAAAATTTTCAGTGTGTGGGGAAGGTGTTTAAGTGTGTGGGGAAGGTGTTTCAGTGTGTGGGGAAGGGGTTTCAGAGTTTGGGTAATTGTTACAGTGTGTGGGGAAGGTGTTTCAGTGAGTAGGGAAGGTGTTTCAGAGTGTGGGGAAGGTCTTCTGTGTGTGCGGAAGGTGTTTCAGTGTGTGGGGAAGGTGTTTCAGTGTGTGCGGAAGGGTTTCAGTGTGTGGGGAAGGTGTTTAAGTGTGTGGGGAAGGTGTTTCAGTGTGTGGGGAAGGGGTTTCAGAGTTTGGGTAATTGTTACAGTGTGTGGGGAAGGGGTTTCAGTGAGTAGGGAAGGTGTTTCAGAGTGTGGGGAAGGGTTTCAGTGTGTGGGGAAGGGTTTTCAGTGTGTGGGGAAGGTGTTTCAGTTTGTGAGGATGAGGTTTCAGTGTGTGGGGATGTGTCTCAGTGTGTGAGGAAGGGGTTTCAGTGTGTGGGGAAGGGTTTCACTGTGTGCGGAAGTGGTTTCAGTGTGTGGGGAAGGGGTTTCAGTGTGTGGGGAAGGTGTTTCAGTGTGTGCGGAAGGGGTTTCAGTGTGTGGGGAAGGGGTTTCAGTGTGTGGGGAAGGTGTTTCAGTGTGTGCAGAAGAGGTTTCAGTGCATGCGATAAGGGTTTCAGTGTGTGGGGAAGGGGTTTCAGTTTTTGGGGAAGGTGTTACAGTGTGTGCGGAAGGGTTTTCAGTGTGTGGGGAAGGGGTTTCAGTGTGTGGGGAAGTGTTTCAGTATGTGGGGAAGAATTACAGTGTCTGGGGACGGGGTTTCTGTGTGTGGGGAAGGGGTTTCAGTGTGTGGGAAACTGTTTCAGTGTGTGCGGAAGTTGTTTCAGTGTGTGGGGAAGGGTTTCATGAGTGGGGAAGGTGTTTCAGTGTGTGGGGACGTGTTTCAGTGTGTGGGGAAGGGTTTGACTGAGTGCGGAAGGGCTTTCAGTATTTGGGGAAGGGGTTTCAGTGTGTGGGGAAGGTGTTTCAGTGTGTGGGCAACGTGTTTCAGTGTGTGGGGAAGGGTTTCAGTGTGTGGGGAAGGTGTTTAAGTGTGTGGGGAAGGTGTTTCAGTGTGTGGGGAAGGGCTTTCAGAGTTTGGGTAATTGTTTCAGTGTGTGGGGAAGGGGTTTCAGTGAGTGGGGAAGGTGTTTCAGATTGTGGGGAAGGGTTTCAGTGTGTGGGGAAGGGTTTTGAGTGTGTGGGGAAGGGGTTTCAGTTGTGCACAGGGGTTTCAGTGTGTGGGGAAGGTGTTTCAGGGTGTGCGGAAGAGGATTCAGTGCGTGTGATAAGGGTTTCAGTGTGTGGGGAAGGGGTTTCAGTGTGTGGGGAAGGTGTTACAGTGTGTGCGGAAGGGTTTACAGTGTGTGGGAACGGGGTTTCAGTGTGTGGGGAAGGGGTTTCAGTGTGTGGGGAACTGTTTCAGTGTGTGCTGAAGTGGTTTCAATGTGTGGGGAAGGGTTTCAGTGTGTGGGGAAGGTGTTTCAGTGTGTGGGGATGTGTTTCAGTATGTGGGGAAGGGTTTGACTGAGTGCGGAAGGGGTTTCAGTGTTTGGGGAAGGTGTTTCAGTGTGTGGGGAAGGTGCTTCCGTGTGTGGGGATGTGTTTCAGTGTGTGGGGAAGGCGTTTCAGTGTGTGGGGATGTGTTTCAGTGTGTGGGGAAGGGGTTTCAGTGTGTGGGGAAGGTGTTTCAGTGTGTGGGGAAGGGGTTTCAGTGTGTGGCGAGGAGTTTCACTGTGTGTGGAAGGGGTTTCAGTGTGTGGGGAAGGGGTTTCAGTGTGTGGGGAAGAAGTTTCACTGTGTGGGGAAGGGGTTTCAGTTTGAGCGGAAGGTGTTTCTGTGTGTGGGGAAGGGGTTTCAATGTGTTGGGAAGTTGTTTCATTGTGTGCGCAAGGTGTTTCAGTGTGTGGGGCAGGGGATTCTGTGTGCGGGGAAGGGGTTTCATTGTCTGGGGAAGGTGTTTCAGTGTATGGGGAAGGTGTTTCAGTGTGTGTGGAAGGGGTTTCAGTGTGTGGGGAACGTGTTTCAGTGTGTGGGGAACGGTTTCAGTGTGTGGGGAGGGGGTATCAGTGTGTGAGGAAGGTGTTTCAGTGTCTGGAGAAGGTATTTCAGTGTGTGGGGAAGGTGTTTCAGTGTGTGCGGGAGGTGTTTCTGTGTGTGGGGAAAGGGTTACATTGTGTAGGGAAGGTGTTTCAGTGTGTGGGGATGGGTTTCAGTTTCTGGGGATGGGTGTCAGTGTGTGCGGATGGGTATCAGTTTGTGGGGAATGTGTTTCTGTGTGTGGGGTGGTGTTTCAGTGTGTGGGGAAGGAAGTTCAGTGTGTGGGGAAGGTGTTTCAGTGTGTGGGGATGGGTTTCAGTGTGTGGGGATGGTCTTCTGTGTGTGCGGAAGGTGTTTCAGTGTGTGGGGAAGGTGTTTCAGTGTGTGCGGAAAATTTTCAGTGTGTGGGGAAGGTGTTTAAGTGTGTGGGGAAGGTGTTTCAGTGTGTGGGGAAGGGGTTTCAGAGTTTGGGTAATTGTTACAGTGTGTGGGGAAGGTGTTTCAGTGAGTAGGGAAGGTGTTTCAGAGTGTGGGGAAGGTCTTCTGTGTGTGCGGAAGGTGTTTCAGTGTGTGGGGAAGGGTTTGACTGAGTGCGGAAGGGGTTTCAGTGTTTGGGGAAGGTGTTTCAGTGTGTGGGGAAGGTGTTTCCGTGTGTGGGGATGTGTTTCAGTGTGTGGGGAAGGCGTTTCAGTGTGTGGGGATGTGTTTCAGTGTGTGGGGAAGGGGTTTCAGTGTGTGGGGAAGGTGTTTCAGTGTGTGGGAAAGGGGTTTCAGTGTGTGGCGAGGAGTTTCACTGTGTGTGGAAGGGGTTTCAGTGTGTCGGGAAGGGGTTTCAGTGTGTGGGGAAGAAGTTTCACTGTGTGGGGAAGGGGTTTCAGTTTGAGCGGAAGGTGTTTCTGTGTATGGGGAAGGGGTTTCAATGTGTTGGGAAGTTGTTTCATTGTGTGCGCAAGGTGTTTCAGTGTGTGGGGCAGGGGATTCTGTGTGCGGGGAAGGGGTTTCATTGTCTGGGGAAGGTGTTTCAGTGTATGGGGAAGGTGTTTCAGTGTGTGTGGAAGGGGTTTCAGTGCGTGGGGAACGTGTTTCAGTGTGTGGGGAACGGTTTCAGTGTGTGGGGAGGGGGTATCAGTGTGTGAGGAAGGTGTTTCAGTGTCTGGAGAAGGTATTTCAGTGTGTGGGGAAGGTGTTTCAGTGTGTGCGGGAGGTGTTTCTGTGTGTGGAGAAAGGGTTTCATTGTGTAGGGAAGGTGTTTCAGTGTGTGGGGATGGGTTTCAGTTTCTGGGGATGGGTGTCAGTGTGTGCGGATGGGTATCAGTTTGTGGGGAATGTGTTTCTGTGTGTGGGGTGGTGTTTCAGTGTGTGGGGAAGGGGGTTCAGTGTGTGGGGAAGGTGTTTCAGTGTGTGGGGATGGGTTTCAGTGTGTGGGGATGGTCTTCTGTGTGTGCGGAAGGTGTTTCAGTCTGTGGGGAAGGTGTTTCAGTGTGTGCGGAAAATTTTCAGTGTGTGGGGAAGGTGTTTAAGTGTGTGGGGAAGGTGTTTCAGTGTGTGGGGAAGGGGTTTCAGAGTTTGGGTAATTGTTACAGTGTGTGGGGAAGGGGTTTCAGTGAGTAGGGAAGGTGTTTCAGAGTGTGGGGAAGGTCTTCTGTGTGTGCGGAAGGTGTTTCAGTGTGTGGGGAAGGTGTTTCAGTGTGTGCGGAAGGGTTTCAGTGTGTGGGGAAGGTGTTTAAGTGTGTGGGGAAGGTGTTTCAGTGTGTGGGGAAGGGTTTCAGTGAGTGGGGAAGGTGTTTCAGTGTGTGGGGATGTGTTTCAGTGTGTGGGGAAGGGTTTGACTGAGTGCGGAAGGGGTTCCAGTATTTGGGGAAGGGGATTCAGTGTGTGGTGAAGGTGTCTCAGTGTGTGGGGATGTGCTTCAGTGTGTGGGGAAGGCGTTTCAGTGTGTGGGGATGTGTTTCAGTGTGTGGGGAAGGGGTTTCAGGGTGTGGGGAAGGTGCTTCAGTGTGTGGGGAAGGTGTTTCAGTGTGTGCGGAAGTGGTTTCAGTGTGTGGGGAAGGGTTTCAGTGTGTGGGGAAGCTGTTTCAGTGTGTGGGGAAGGGGTTTCAGTGTTTGGGGAAGGTGTTTCAGTGTGTGGGGTAGGGTTCCAGTGTTTTGGGAAGGGGTTTCAGTGTGTGGGATAGGTGTCCCAGTGTGTGGGGATGGTATTTCATGGTGTGGGGAAGGTGTTTCAGTATTTGTGGAAGGTGTTTAAGTGTCTGGGGATGGGGTTTCTGTGTGTGGGAAAGGTGTTTCTGTGTGTGGGGATGGTATTTCAGTGTATGGCGAAGGTGTTTCAGTGTGTGGGGAAGGTGTTTTAGTTTGTGAGGAAGGGGTTTCAGTATGTGGGGATGGGTTTCAGTGTGTGGGGATGTGTTTCAGTGTGTGGAGATGTGTTTCAGTGTGTGGGGAAGGGTTTCAGTGTGTGGGGAAGGTCTTTCAGTCTGTGGGGATGGGATTCATTGTGTGGTGATGGGTTTCAGTGTGTGGGGATGAGTTGCATTGTATGCGGAAGGGGTTTCAGTGTGTGGGGAAGGCGTTTCAGTGTGTGGGGAAGGGGTTTCATTGTGTGGGAATTGTGATTCTGTGTGTTTGGAAGGGTTTCTGTGTGTGGGGAATGTGTTTCATTGTGTGTGGTAGGTGTTTAATTGTGTGCGGAAGGGTATTCAGTGTGAGGGGAAGGGGTTTCAGTGTGTGGGGAGGGGGTTTCAGAGTGTGGGGAAGGGTTTAACCGTGTGCGGAAGGGGTTTCAGTGTGTGAGGAAGGTGTTTCAGTGCGTGGGGAAGGAGTTTCAGTATGTGGGGAAGGGGTTTCAGTTTGAGGGGAAGGGTTTCACTTTTTGGTGAAGGGTTTCAGTGTGTGGGGAAGGGGTATCAGTGTGTGAGGAAGGGGATTCAGTGTCTGGGAAAGGGTTTCAGTGTGTGGGGAAGGGGTTTCAGTGTGTTGGGAAGGGGTTTCAGTGTGTGGGGAAGTTTTTCAGTGTGTGGGGAAGGATTACATTGTCTGGGGACGGGGTTTCAGTGTGTGGGGAAGGGGTTTCAGTGTGTGGGGAAGGTGTTTCAGTGTGTGGGGAAGGCGTTTCAGTGTGTGGGGAATGGGTTTCATTGTGTGGGAATTGTGATTCTGTGTGTTTGGAAGGGTTTCTGTGTGTGGGGAATGAGTTTCATTGTGTGCTGAATGGGTTTCAGTTTTTGGGGAAGGTGTTTTGGTGTGTGGGGATGTGTTGCTGTTTATGGGGATGGGGTTTCAGTGTGTGGGGAATGTGTTTCTGAGAGTCGGGAAGGGGTTTCATTGTGTGGGGAAGGGTTTCCAGTGTCCGGGGAAGGAGTTTCAGTGTGTGGGGAAGTGTTTCAGGTTGTGTGGAAGGGGTTTCAGTGTGTGGGGAAGGTGTTTCAGTGTATGGGGAAGGTGTTTCAGTTTGTGGGGAAGGGGTCTCAGTGTGTGGGGAAGTTGATTCAGTGTGTGGGGAAGGTGTTTTAGTGTGTGGGGAAGGGATTTCCGTGTGTAGGGAAGGGTTTCAGTTTGTGGGGAATGTGTTTCAGTGTGTGGGTAAGGTTTTCAGTGTGTGGGAAAGGTGTTTCAGTGTGTGCGGAAGAGGTTTCAGTGTGTGGGGAAGGGTTTCAGTGTATGGGGAAGGTGTTTCAGTGTGTGCGGAAGCGGTTTCAGTGAGTGCGGAAGGAGTTTCAGTGTGTGGGGAAGCGGTTTCAGTGTGTGGGGAAGCTGTTTCAGTGTGTGGGGAAGGGGTTTCAGTGTTTGGGGAAGGTGTTTCAGTGTGTGGGGTAGGGTTCCAGTGTGTGGGGAAGGGGTTTCAGTGTGTGGGGAAGGGGTTTCAGTGTGTGGGGAAGAAGTTTCACTGTGTGGGGAAGGGGTTTCAGTTTGAGCGGAAGGTGTTTCTGTGTATGGGGAAGGGGTTTCAATGTGTTGGGAAGTTGTTTCATTGTGTGCGCAAGGTGTTTCAGTGTGTGGGGCAGGGGATTCTGTGTGTGTGGAAGGGGTTTCAGTGTGTGGGGAACGTGTTTCAGTGTGTGGGGAACGGTTTCAGTGTGTGGGGAGGGGGTATCAGTGTGTGAGGAAGGTGTTTCAGTGTCTGGAGAAGGTATTTCAGTGTGTGGGGAAGGTGTTTCAGTGTGTGTGGGAGGTGTTTCTGTGTGTGGAGAAAGGGTTTCATTGTTTAGGGAAGGTGTTTCAGTGTGTGGGGATGGGTTTCAGTTTCTGGGGATGGGTGTCAGTGTGTGCGGATGGGTATCAGTTTGTGGGGAATGTGTTTCTGTGTATGGGGTGGTGTTTCAGTGTGTGGGGAAGGGGGTTCAGTGTGTGGGGAAGGTGTTTCAGTGTGTGGGGATGGGTTTCAGTGTGTGGGGATGGTCTTCTGTGTGTGCGGAAGGTGTTTCAGTCTGTGGGGAAGGTGTTTCAGTGTGTGCGGAAAATTTTCAGTGTGTGGGGAAGGTGTTTAAGTGTGTGGGGAAGGTGTTTCAGTGTGTGGGGAAGGGGTTTCAGAGTTTGGGTAATTGTTACAGTGTGTGGGGAAGGGGTTTCAGTGAGTAGGGAAGGTGTTTCAGAGTGTGGGGAAGGTCTTCTGTGTGTGCGGAAGGTGTTTCAGTGTGTGGGGAAGGTGTTTCAGTGTGTGCGGAAGGGTTTCAGTGTGTGGGGAAGGTGTTTAAGTGTGTGGGGAAGGTGTTTCAGTGTGTGGGGAAGGGGTTTCAGAGTTTGGGTAATTGTTACAGTGTGTGGGGAAGGGGTTTCAGTGAGTAGGGAAGGTGTTTCAGAGTGTGGGGAAGGGTTTCAGTGTGTGGGGAAGGGTTTTCAGTGTGTGGGGAAGGTGTTTCAGTTTGTGAGGATGAGGTTTCAGTGTGTGGGGATGTGTCTCAGTGTGTGAGGAAGGGGTTTCAGTGTGTGGGGCAGGGTTTCACTGTGTGCGGAAGTGGTTTCAGTGTGTGGGGAAGGGGTTTCAGTGTGTGGGGAAGGGGTTTCAGTGTGTGGGGAAGGTGTTTCAGTGTGTGCAGAAGAGGTTTCAGTGCATGCGATAAGGGTTTCAGTGTGTGGGGAAGGGGTTTCAGTTTTTGGGGAAGGTGTTACAGTGTGTGCGGAAGGGTTTTCAGTGTGTGGGGAAGGGGTTTCAGTGTGTGGGGATGTGCTTCAGTGTGTGGGGAAGGGTTTTGAGTGTGTGGGGAAGGGGTTCACTGTGTGCAGAAGGAGTATCAGTGTGTGGGGAAGGAGTTTCAGTGTGTGGGGAAGGTGTTTCAGTTTGTGGGGAAGGGGTTTCAGTGTGTGGGGATTTGTTTCAGTGTGTGCGGAAGGGCTTTCAGTGTGTGGGGATGTGTTTCAGCGTGTGGGGAAGGTGTTTCTGTGTGTGGGGCAGGGTTTCAGTGTGTGCGGAAGGGGTTTCAGTGTGTGGGGAAGGTGTTTCAGTATGTGCGGAAGGGGTTTCAGTGTTGTGGGGAAGGTGTTTCAGAGTGTGGTGAAGGTGTTTCATTGTGTGCGGAAGGGGTTTCAGTCGTGCGGAAGGCGTTTCAGTGTGTGGGGAAGGGGTTTCTTTGTGTGGGGAAGGGGTTTCAGTGTGTGGGGAATGTGTTTCAGTGTGTTTGGAAGGTTTTCAGTGTGTGGGCAATGTGTTTCAGTGTGTGGTGAATGGGTATCAGTGTTTGGGGAACGGTTTCAGTGTGTGGGGAAGGGGTTTCAGTGTGTGGGGAAGGTGTTTCAGTGTGTGAGGACGTGTTGCATTGTGTGGGGTAGGGGTTTCAGTGTGTGGGGAAGGTGTTTCAGTGTGTGAGGAAGCTGTTTCAGTGTGTGGGGAAGGGTTTTCAGTGTGTGGGGAAGGTGATTCAGTTTGTGGGGAAGTGTTTCAGTGTGTGCGAAGGTGTTTCAGTGTGTGGGGAAGGGTCGCAGTGTGTGGGGAAGGTGTTTCAGTGTGTGTGGAAGGGGTTTCAGTGTGTGGGGAAGGTGTTTTGGTGTGTGGGGAAGGTGTTTCAGTGTGTGGGGAAGGGGTTTCAGTGTGTGGGGTAGGTGTTTCAGTGTGCAGGGAAGGAGTTTCAGTGTGTGGGAAGGGGTTTCAGAGTGTGGGGATGGACTTCTGTGTGTGCGGAAGGTGTTTCAGTGTGTGGGCAACGTGTTTCAGTGTGTGGGGAAGGGTTTCAGTGTGTGGGGAAGGTGTTTAAGTGTGTGGGGAAGGTATTTCAGTGTGTGGGGAAGGGCTTTCAGAGTTTGGGTAATTGTTTCAGTGTGTGGTGAAGGGGTTTCAGTGAGTGGGGAAGGTGTTTCAGATTGTGGGGAAGGGTTTCAGTGTGTGGGGAAGGGTTTTGAGTGTGTGGGGAAGGGGTATCAGTTGTGCACAGGGGTTTCAGTGTGTGGGGATGTGTTTCAGTGTGTGAGAAAGGGGTTTCAGTGTGTGGGGAAGGGATTCACTGTGTGCGGAAGTGGTTTCAGTGTGTGGGGAAGGGGTTTCAATGTGTGGGGAAGGTGTTTCAGTGTGTGCGGAAGGGGTTTCAATGTGTGAGGAAGGGGTTTCAGTGTGTGGGGAAGATGTTTCAGTGTGTGCGGAAGAGGTTTCAGTGCGTGCGATAAGGGTTTCAGTGTATGGGGAATGGGATTCAGTGTGTGGGGAAGGTGTTACAGTGTGTTCGGAAGGGTTTTCAGTGTGTGGGCAATGTGTTTCAGTGTGTGGTGAATGGGTATCAGTGTTTGGGGAATGGTTTCAGTGTGTGGGGAAGGGGTTTCAGTGTGTGTGGAAGGTGTTTCTGTGTGTGAGGACGTGTTGCATTGTGTGGGGAAGGGGTTTCAGTGTGTGGGGAAGGTGTTTCAATGTGTAAGGAAGCTGTTTCAGTGTGTGGGGAAGGGTTTCAGTGTGTGGGGAGGGGGTTTCAGTGTGTGGGGAAGGGTTTCACTGTGTGCGGAAGGGGTTTCAGTGTGCGGGGAAGGTGTTTCAGTGTGTGTGGAAGGAGTTTCAGTATGTGGGGAAGGGGTTTCAGTGTGAGGGGAAGGGTTTCAGTATTTGGTGAAGGGTTTCAGTGTGTGGGGAAGGGGTATCAGAGTGTGAGGAAGGGGATTCAGTGTCTGGGGAAGGGTTTCAGTGTGTGGGGAAGGGGTTTCAGTGTGTGGGGAAGGGGTTTCAGTGTGTGGGGAAGTGTTTCAGTATGTGGGGAAGGATTACAGTGTGTGCGGAAGTTGTTTCAGTGTGTGGGGAAGGGTTTCAGTGAGTGGGGAAGGTGTTTCAGTGTGTGGGGATGTGTTTCAGTGTGTGGGGAAGGGTTTGACTGAGTGCGGAAGGGGTTCCAGTATTTGGGGAAGGGGATTCAGTGTGTGGTGAAGGTGTCTCAGTGTGTGGGGATGTGCTTCAGTGTGTGGGGAAGGCGTTTCAGTGTGTGGGGATGTGTTTCAGTGTGTGGGGAAGGGGTTTCAGGGTGTGGGGAAGGTGCTACAGTGTGTGGGGAAGGTGTTTCAGTGTGTGCTGAAGTGGTTTCAGTGTGTGGGGAAGGGTTTCAGTGTGTGGGGAAGCTGTTTCAGTGTGTGGGGAAGAGGTTTCAGTGTTTGGGGAAGGTGTTTCAGTGTGTGGGGTAGGGTTCCAGTGTTTTGGGAAGGGGTTTCAGTGTGTGGGATAGGTGTCCCAGTGTGTGGGGATGGTATTTCATGGTGTGGGGAAGGTGTTTCAGTATTTGTGGAAGGTGTTTAAGTGTCTGGGGATGGGGTTTCTGTGTGTGGGAAAGGTGTTTCAGTGTGTGGGGATGGTATTTCAGTGTATGGCGAAGGTGTTTCAGTGTGTGGGGAAGGTGTTTTAGTTTGTGAGGAAGGGGTTTCAGTATGTGGGGATGGGTTTCAGTGTGTGGGGATGTATTTCAGTGTGTGGAGATGTGTTTCAGTGTGTGGGGAAGGGTTTCAGTGTGTGGGGAAGGTCTTTCAGTCTGTGGGGATGGGTTTCATTGTGTGGTGATGGGTTTCAGTGTGTGGGGATGAGTTGCATTGTATGCGGAAGGGGTTTCAGTGTGTGGGGAAGGCGTTTCAGTGTGTGGGGAAGGGGTTTCATTGTGTGGGAATTGTGATTCTGTGTGTTTGGAAGGGTTTCAGTGTGTGGGGAATGTGTTTCATTGTGTGTGGTAGGTGTTTAATTGTGTGCGGAAGGGTATTCAGTGTGAGGGGAAGGGGTTTCAGTGTGTGGGGAGGGGGTTTCAGAGTGTGGGGAAGGGTTTAACCATGTGCGGAAGGGGTTTCAGTGTGTGAGGAAGGTGTTTCAGTGCGTGGGGAAGGAGTTTCAGTATGTGGGGAAGGGGTTTCAGTTTGAGGGGAAGGGTTTCACTTTTTGGTGAAGGGTTTCAGTGTGTGGGGAAGGGGTATCAGTGTGTGAGGAAGGGGATTCAGTGTCTGGGAAAGGGTTTCAGTGTGTGGGGAAGGGGTTTCAGTGTGTGGGGAAGGGGTTTCAGTGTGTGGGGAAGGGGTTTCAGTGTGTGGGGAAGGTGTTTCAGTGTGTGGGGAAGGCGTTTCAGTGTGTGGGGAATGGGTTTCATTGTGTGGGAATTGTGATTCTGTGTTTTTGGAAGGGTTTCTGTGTGTGGGGAATGTGTTTCATTGTGTGCTGAATGGGTTTCAGTTTTTGGGGAAGGTGTTTTAGTGTGTGGGGATGTGTTGCTGTTTATGGGGATGGGGTTTCAGTGTGTGGGGAATGTGTTTCTGAGAGTCGGGAAGGGGTTTCATTGTGTGGGGAAGGGTTTCCAGTGTCCGGGGAAGGAGTTTCAGTGTGTGGGGAAGTGTTTCAGGTTGTGTGGAAGGGGTTTCAGTGTGTGGGGAAGGTGTTTCAGTGTATGGGGAAGTTGTTTCAGTTTGTGGGGAAGGTGTTTTAGTGTGTGGGGAAGGGATTTCCGTGTGTAGGGAAGGGTTTCAGTTTGTGGGGAATGTGTTTCAGTGTGTGGGTAAGGTTTTCAGTGTGTGGGGAAGGTGTTTCAGTGTGTGCGGAAGAGGTTTCAGTGTGTGGGGAAGGGTTTCAGTGTATGGGGAAGGTGTTTCAGTGTGTGCGGAAGCGGTTTCAGTGAGTGCGGAAGGAGTTTCAGTGTGTGGGGAAGCGGTTTCAGTGTGTGGGGAAGCTGTTTCAGTGTGTGGGGAAGGGGTTTCAGTGTTTGGGGAAAGTGTTTCAGTGTGTGGGGTAGGGTTCCAGTGTGTGGGGAAGGGGTTTCAGTGTGTGGGATAGGTGTCCCAGTGTGTGGGGATGGTATTTCATGGTGTGGGGAAGGTGTTTCTGTATGTGTGGAAGGTGTTTAAGTGTCTGGGGATGGGGTTTCTGTGTGTGGGAAAGGTGCTTCAGTGCATGGCGAAGGGGTTTCAGTGTGTGGGGAAGGTGTTTTAGTTTGTGAGGAAGGGGTTTCAGTATGTGGGGAAGGTGTTTCAGTTTGTGGGGATGTGTTTCAGAGTGTGGAGATGTGTTTCAATGTGTGGGGAAGGGTTTCAGTGTGTGGGGAAGGTGTTTCAGTGTGTGGGGATGGGTTTCAGTGTGTGGTGATGGGTTTCAGTGAGTGGGGATGAGTTGCAGTGTATGCGGAAGGGGTTTCAGTGTGTGGGGAAGGTGTTTCAGTGTGTGGGGAAGGCGTTTCAGTGTCTGGGGAATGGGTTTCATTGTGTGGGAATTGTGATTCTGTGTGTTTGGAAGGGTTTCTGTGTGTGGGGAATGTGTTTCATTGTGTGGTGAATGGGTTTCAGTTTTTTGGGGAAGGTGTTTTAGTGTGTGGGGATGTGTTGCTGCTTATGGGGATGGGGTTTCAGTGTGTGGGGAATGTGTTTCTGAGAGTCGGGAAGGGGTTTCATTGTGTGGGGAAGGGTTTCCAGTGTCCGGGGAAGGAGTTTCAGTGTGTGGGGAAGTGTTTCAGGTTGTGTGGAAGGGGTTTCAGTGTGTGGGGAAGGTGTTTCAGTGTATGGGGAAGGTGTTTCAGTTTGTGGGGAAGGGGTCTCAGTGTGTGGGGAAGTTGATTCAGTGTGTGGGGAAGGTGTTTTAGTGTGTGGGGAAGGGATTTCCGTGTGTGGGGAAGGGTTTAAGTTTGTGGGGAATGTGTTTCAGTGTGTGGGTAAGGTTTTCAGTGTGTGGGGAAGATGTTTCAGTGTGTGCGGAAGGGGTTTCAGTGTGTGGGGAAGGGTTTCAGTGTATGGGGAAGGTGTTTCAGTGTGTGCGGAAGCGGTTTCAGTGTGTGGGGAAGGTGTTTCAGTGTGTGGGGAAGGTGTTTCAGTGTGTGGGGAAGCTGTTTCAGTGTGTGGGGAAGGGGTTTCAGTGTTTGGGGAAGGTGTTTCAGTGTGTGGGGTAGGGTTCCAGTGTGTGGGGAAGGGGTTTCAGTGTGTGGGATAGGTGTCCCAGTGTGTGGGGATGGTATTTCATGGTGTGGGGAAGGTGTTTCAGTATGTGTGGAAGGTGTTTAAGTGTCTGGGGATGGGGTTTCTGTGTGTGGGAAAGGTGTTTCAGTGTGTGGGGATGGTATTTCAGTGTATGGCGAAGGTGTTTCAGTGTGTGGGGAAGGTGTTTTAGTTTGTGAGGAAGGGGTTTCAGTATGTGGGGATGGGTTTCAGTGTGTGGGGATGTGTTTCAGTGTGTGGAGATGTGTTTCAGTGTGTGGGAAAGGGTTTCAGTGTGTGGGGAAGGTCTTTCAGTGTGTGGGGATGGGTTTCATTGTGTGGTGATGGGTTTCAGTGTGTGGGGATGAGTTGCATTGTATGCGGAAGGGGTTTCAGTGTGTGGGGAAGGTGTTTCAGTGTGTGGGGAAGGCGTTTCAGTGTGTGGGGAAGGGGTTTCATTGTGTGGGAATTGTGATTATGTGTGTTTGGAAGGGTTTCAGTGTGTGGGGAATGTGTTTCATTGTGTGTTGAATGGGTTTCAGTGTTTGGGGAAGGTGTTTTCGTGTGTGGGGATGTGTTGCAGTTTATGGGGATGGGGTTTCAGTGTGTGGGGAATGTGTTTCTGAGAGTCGGGAAGGGGTTTCAGTGTGTGGGGAAGGGTTTCCAGTGTCCGGGGAAGGAGTTTCAGTGTGTGGGGAAGTGTTTCAGGTTGTGGGGAAGGTGTTTCAGTGTGTGGGGAAGGTTTTCTGTGTGTGGGGAAGGTGTTTCAGAGTGTGCGGAAGGGGTTTCAGTGTGTGGGGAAGGTGTTTCAGTGTATGGGGAAGGTGTTTCAGTTTGTGGGGAAGGGGTCTCAGTGTGTGGGGAAGTTGTTTCAGTGTGTGGGGAAGGTGTTTTAGTGTGTGGGGAAGGGATTTCCGTGTGTGGGGAAGGGTTTCAGTTTGTGGGGAATGTGTTTCAGTGTGTGGGGAAGGTTTTCAGTGTGTGGGGAAGATGTTTCAGTGTGTGCGGAAGGGGTTTCAGTGTGTGGGGAAGGTGTTTCAGTGTGTGGGGAAGGTGTTTCAGTGTTTGGGGAAGGTGTTTCAGTGTGTGGGGAAGGGGTTTCAGTGTGTGGGGATGTGTTTCAGTGTGTGCGTAAGGGGTTTCAGTGTGTGTGGAAGGGTTTCACTGTGTGTGGAAGGGGTTTCAGTTTGTGGGGAATTGTTTCAGTGTGTGGGGAAGGGGTTTCAGTGTGTGGGGATGTGTTTCAGTGTGTGGGGAAGGTGTTTCAGTGTGTGGGGAAGGTTTTAACTGTGTGCGGAAGGGGTTTCAGTGTGTGGGGAAGGGGTTTCAGTGTGTGGGGAACATTTTTCAGTATGTGCGGAAGGGGTTTCAGTGTGTGGGGAAGGGGTTTCAGTGTGTGGGGAATGTCTTTCAGTGAGTGCAGAAGGGGTTTCAGTGTGTGGGGAAGGGGTTTCAGTGTGTGCAGAATGTGTTTTAGTGTGTTTGGAAATGTTTCAGTGTGTGGGGAATGTGTTTCAGTGTGTGGTGAATGGGTATCAGTGTTTGGGGAAGGGTTACAGTGTTTGGGGAAGGGGTTTCAGCGTGTGGGGAATGTGTTTCAGTGTGCGGCGATGTGTTGCAGTGTGTGGGGATGGCGTTTCAGTGAGTGGGGCAGGTGTTTCAGTGTGTGTGGAAGGGGTTTCAGTGTGTGGGGAAGATGTATCAGTGTTTTGGGAAGGTGTTTCAGTGTTTGGGGAAGGTGTTTCAGTGTGTGGGGAAGGGGTTTCAGTGTGTGGGGATGTGTTTCAGTGTGTGCGTAAGGGGTTTCAGTGTGTGGGGAAGGGTTTCACTGTGTGCGGAAGGGGTTTCAGTTTGTGGGGAATTGTTTCAGTGTGTGGGGAAGGGGTTTCAGTGTGTGGGGATGTGTTTCAGTGTGTGGCGAAGGTGTTTCAGCGTGTGGGGAAGGTTTTAACTGTGTGGGGAAGGGGTTTCAGTGTGTGGGGAAGGGGTTTCAGTGTGTGGGGAAGATTTTTCAGTATGTGCAGAAGGGGTTTCAGTGTGTGGGGAAGGGGTTTCAGTGTGTGGGGAAGGTCTTTCAGTGAGTGCAGAAGGGGTTTCAGTGTGTGGTAAAGGGGTTTCAGTGTGTGCGGAATGTGTTTCAGTGTGTTTGGAAATGTTTCAGTGTGTGGGGAATGTGTTTCAGTGTGTGGTGAATGGATATCAGTGTTTGGGGAAGGGTTACAGTGTTTGGGGAAGGGGTTTCAGCGTGTGGGGAAGGTGTTTCAGTGTGCCACGATGTGTTGCAGTGTGTGGGGATGGCGTTTCAGTGTGTGGGGAAGGTGTTTCAGTGTGTGGGGAAGGTGTCTTAGTTTGTGAGGAAGGGGTTTCAGTATGTGGCGAAGGTGTTTTAGTGTGTGGGGATGTGTTTCAGTGTGTGGAGATGTGTTTCAGTGTGTGGGGAAGGGTTTCAGTGTGTGGGGAAGGTCTTTCAGTGTGTGGGGATGGGTTTCATTGTGTGGTGATGGGTTTCAGTGTGTGGGGATGAGTTGCATTGTATGCGGAAGGGGTTTCAGTGTGTGGGGAATGTGTTTCAGTGTGTGGGGAAGGCGTTTCAGTGTGTGGGGAAGGGGTTTCATTGTGTGGGAATTGTGATTCTGTGTGTTTGGAAGGGTTTCAGTGTGTGGGGAATGTGTTTCATTGTGTGTTGAATGGGTTTCAGTGTTTGGGGAAGGTGTTTTAGTGTGTGGGGATGTGTTGCAGTTTATGGGGATGGGGTTTCAGTGTGTGGGGAATGTGTTTCTGAGAGTCGGGAAGGGGTTTCAGTGTGTGGGGAAGGGTTTCCAGTGTCCGGGGAAGGGGTTTCAGTGTGTGGGGAAGTGTTTCAGGTTGTGGGGAAGGTGTTTCAGTGTGTGGGGAAGTGTCTCGGTGTGTGGGGAAGGTGTTTCAGAGTGAGCAGAAGGGGTTTCAGTGTGTGGGGAAGGTGTTTCAGTGTATGGGGAAGGTGTTTCAGTTTGTGGGGAAGGGGTCTCAGTGTGTGGGGAAGTTGTTTCAGTGTGTGGGGAAGGTGTTTTAGTGTGTGGGGAAGGGATTTCCGTGTGTGGGGAAGGGTTTCAGTTTGCGGGGAATGTGTTTCAGTGTGTGGGGAAGGTTTTCAGTGTGTGGGGAAGATGTTTCAGTGTGTGCGGAAGGGGTTTCAGTGTGTGGGGAAGGTGTTTCAGTGTGTGGGGAAAGTGTTTCAGTGTTTGGGGAAGGTGTTTCAGTGTGTGGGGAAGGGGTTTCAGTGTGTGGGGATGTGTTTCAGTGTGTGGCGAAGGTGTTTCAGTGTGTGGGGAAGGTTTTAACTGTGTGCGGAAGGGGTTTCAGTGTGTGGGGAAGGGGTTTCAGTGTGTGGCGAAGGTGTTTCAGCGTGTGGGGAAGGTTTTAACTGTGTGGGGAAGGGGTTTCAGTTTGTGGGGAATTGTTTCAGTGTGTGGGGAAGGGGTTTCAGTGTGTGGGGATGTGTTTCAGTGTGTGGCGAAGGTGTTTCAGCGTGTGGGGAAGGTTTTAACTGTGTGGGGAAGGGGTTTCAGTGTGTGGGGAAGGGGTTTCAGTGTGTGGGGAAGATTTTTCAGTATGTGCAGAAGGGGTTTCAGTGTGTGGGGAAGGGGTTTCAGTGTGTGGGGAAGGTCTTTCAGTGAGTGCAGAAGGGGTTTCAGTGTGTGGTAAAGGGGTTTCAGTGTGTGCGGAATGTGTTTCAGTGTGTTTGGAAATGTTTCAGTGTGTGGGGAATGTGTTTCAGTGTGTGGTGAATGGATATCAGTGTTTGGGGAAGGGTTACAGTGTTTGGGGAAGGGGTTTCAGCGTGTGGGGAAGGTGTTTCAGTGTGCCACGATGTGTTGCAGTGTGTGGGGATGGCGTTTCAGTGTGTGGGGAAGGTGTTTCAGTGTGTGGGGAAGGTGTCTTAGTTTGTGAGGAAGGGGTTTCAGTATGTGGCGAAGGTGTTTTAGTGTGTGGGGATGTGTTTCAGTGTGTGGAGATGTGTTTCAGTGTGTGGGGAAGGGTTTCAGTGTGTGGGGAAGGTCTTTCAGTGTGTGGGGATGGGTTTCATTGTGTGGTGATGGGTTTCAGTGTGTGGGGATGAGTTGCATTGTATGCGGAAGGGGTTTCAGTGTGTGGGGAATGTGTTTCAGTGTGTGGGGAAGGCGTTTCAGTGTGTGGGGAAGGGGTTTCATTGTGTGGGAATTGTGATTCTGTGTGTTTGGAAGGGTTTCAGTGTGTGGGGAATGTGTTTCATTGTGTGTTGAATGGGTTTCAGTGTTTGGGGAAGGTGTTTTAGTGTGTGGGGATGTGTTGCAGTTTATGGGGATGGGGTTTCAGAGTGTGGGGAATGTGTTTCTGAGAGTCGGGAAGGGGTTTCAGTGTGTGGGGAAGGGTTTCCAGTGTCCGGGGAAGGGGTTTCAGTGTGTGGGGAAGTGTTTCAGGTTGTGGGGAAGGTGTTTCAGTGTGTGGGGAAGTGTCTCGGTGTGTGGGGAAGGTGTTTCAGAGTGAGCAGAAGGGGTTTCAGTGTGTGGGGAAGGTGTTTCAGTGTATGGGGAAGGTGTTTCAGTTTGTGGGGAAGGGGTCTCAGTGTGTGGGGAAGTTGTTTCAGTGTGTGGGGAAGGTGTTTTAGTGTGTGGGGAAGGGATTTCCGTGTGTGGGGAAGGGTTTCAGTTTGCGGGGAATGTGTTTCAGTGTGTGGGGAAGGTTTTCAGTGTGTGGGGAAGATGTTTCAGTGTGTGCGGAAGGGGTTTCAGTGTGTGGGGAAGGTGTTTCAGTGTGTGGGGAAAGTGTTTCAGTGTTTGGGGAAGGTGTTTCAGTGTGTGGGGAAGGGGTTTCAGTGTGTGGGGATGTGTTTCAGTGTGTGGCGAAGGTGTTTCAGTGTGTGGGGAAGGTTTTAACTGTGTGCGGAAGGGGTTTCAGTGTGTGGGGAAGGGGTTTCAGTGTGTGGGGAAGATTTTTCAGTATGTGCAGAAGGGGTTTCAGTGTGTGGGGAAGGGGTTTCAGTGTGTGGGGAATGTCTTTCAGTGAGTGCAGAAGGGGTTTCAGTGTGTGGTAAAGGGGTTTCATTGTGTGCGGAATGTGTTTCAGTGTGTTTGGAAATGTTTCAGTGTGTGGGGAATGTGTTTCAGTGTGTGGTGAATGGATATCAGTGTTTGGGGAAGGGTTACAGTGTTTGGGGAAGGGGTTTCAGCGTGTGGGGAAGGTGTTTCAGTGTGCCACGATGTGTTGCAGTGTGTGGGGATGGCGTTTCAGTGTGTGGGGAAGGTGTTTCAGTGTGTGGGGAAGCTGTTTCTGTGTGTGGGGTGGTGTTTCTGTGATTGGGAAAGGGGGTTCAGTGTGTGGGGAAGGTGTTTCAGTGTGTGGGGATGGGTTTCAGTGTGTGGGGATGGTCTTCTGTGTGTTCGGAAGGTGTTGCAGTGTGTGGGGAATGTGTTTCAGTGTGTGGGGAAGGGTTTCAGTGTGTGGGGAAGGTGTTTAAGTGTGTGGGGAAGGTGTTTCAGTGTGTGGGGAAGGGGTTTCAGAGTTTGGGTAATTGTTACAGTGTGTGGGGAAGGGGTTTCAGTGAGTAAGGAAGGTGTTTCAGATTGTGGGGAAGGGTTTCAGTGTGTGGGGAAGGGTTTTGTGTGTGTGGGGAAGGGGTTTCAGTTTGTGGGGAAGGGGTTTCAGTGTGTGGGGATGTGTCTCAGTGTGTGAGGAAGGGGTTTCAGTGTGTGGGGAAGGGTTTCACTGTGTGCGGAAGTGGTTTCAGTGAGTGGGGAAGGGGTTTCAGTTTGTGGGGAAGGTGTTTCAGTGTGTGCGGAAGGGGTTTCAGTGTGTGGGGAAGGGGTTTCAGTGTGTGGGGAAGGTGTTTCAGTGTGTGCAGAAGAGGTTTCAGTGCATGCGATAAGGGTTTCAGTGTGTGGGGAAGGGGTTTCAGTTTTTGGGGAAGGTGTTACAGTGTGTGCGGAAGGGTTTTCAGTGTGTGGGGAAGGGGTTTCAGTGTGTGGGGATGTGCTTCAGTGTTTGGGGAAGGGGTTTGAGTGTGTGGGGAAGGGGTTCACTGTGTGCAGAAGGGGTATCAGTGTGTGGGGAAGGAGTTTCAGTGTGTGGGGAAGGTGTTTCAGTTTGTGGGGAAGGGGTTTCAGTGTGTCGGGATTTGTTTCAGTGTGTGCGGAAGGGTTTTCAGTGTGTGGGGATGTGTTTCAGCGTGTGGCGAAGAAGTTTCTGTGTGTGGGGCAGGGTTTCAGTGTGTGCGGAAGGGGTTTCAGTGTGTGGGGAAAGTGTTTCAGTATGTGCGGAAGGGGTTTCAGTGTTGTGGGGAAGGTGTTTCAGAGTGTGGTGAAGGTGTTTCATTGTGTGCAGAAGGGGTTTCAGTCAGTGCGGAAGGCGTTTCAGTGTGTAGGGAAGGGGTTTCTTTGTGTGGGGAAGGGGTTTCAGTGTGTGGGGAATGTGTTTCAGTGTGTTTGGAAGGTTTTCAGTGTGTGGGCAATGTGTTTCAGTGTGTGGTGAATGGGTATCAGTGTTTGGGGAACGGTTTCAGTGTGTGGGGAAGGGGTTTCAGTGTGTGGGGAAGGTGTTTCAGTGTGTGAGGACGTGTTGCATTGTGTGGGGTAGGGGTTTCAGTGTGTGGGGAAGGTGTTCCAGTGTGTGAGGAAGCTGTTTCAGTGTGTGGGGAAGGGTTTTCAGTGTGTGGGGAAGGTGATTCAGTTTGTGGGGAAGTGTTTCAGTGTGTGCGAAGGTGTTTCAGTGTGTGGGGAAGGGTCGCAGTGTGTGGGGAAGGTGTTTCAGTGTGTGCGGAAGGGGTTTCAGTGTGTGGGGAAGGTGTTTTGGTGTGTGGGGAAGGTGTTTCAGTGTGTGGGGAAGGGGTTTCAGTGTGTGGGGTTGGTGTTTCAGTGTGCAGGGAAGGAGTTTCAGTGTGTGGGAATGGGTTTCAGCGTGTGGGGATGGACTTCTGTGTGTGCGGAAGGTGTTTCAGTGTGTGGGCAACGTGTTTCAGTGTGTGGGGAAGGGTTTCAGTGTGTGGGGAAGGTGTTTAAGTGTGTGGGGAAGGTGTTTCAGTGTGTGGGGAAGGGCTTTCAGAGTTTGGGTAATTGTTTCAGTGTGTGGGGAAGGCGTTTCAGTGAGTGGGGAAGGTGTTTCAGATTGTGGGGAAGGGTTTCAGTGTGTGGGGAAGGGTTTTGAGTGTGTGGGGAAGGGGTTTCAGTTGTGCACAGGGGTTTCAGTGTGTGGGGATGTGTTTCAGTGTGTGAGGAAGGGGTTTCAGTGTGTGGGGAAGGGTTTCACTGTGTGCGGAAGTGGTTTCAGTGTGTCGGGAAGGGGTTTCAATGTGTGGGGAAGGTGTTTCAGTGTGTGCGGAAGGGGTTTCAATGTGTGGGGAAGGGGTTTCAGTGTGTGGGGAAGATGTTCCAGTGTGTGCGGAAGAGGTTTCAGTGCGTGCGATAAGGGTTTCAGTGTATGGGACATGGGATTCAGTGTGTGGGGAAGGTGTTACAGTGTGTTCGGAAGGGTTTTCAGTCTGTGGGCAATGTGTTTCAGTGTGTGGTGAATGGGTATCAGTGTTTGGGGAACGGTTTCAGTGTGTGGGGAAGGGGTTTCAGTGTATGTGGAAGGTGTTTCTGTGTGTGAGGACGTGTTGCATTGTGTGGGGAAGGGGTTTCAGTGTGTGGGGAAGGTGTTTCAATGTGTAAGGAAGCTGTTTCAGTGTGTGGGGAAGGGTTTCAGAGTGTGGGGAGGGGGTTTCAGTGTGTGGGGAAGGGTTTCACTGTGTGCGGAAGGGGTTTCAGTGTGCGGGGAAGGTGTTTCAGTGTGTGGGGAAGGAGTTTCAGTATGTGGGGAAGGGGTTTCAGTGTGAGGGGAAGGGTTTCAGTATTTGGTGAAGGGTTTCAGTGTGTGGGGAAGGGGTATCAGAGTGTGAGGAAGGGGATTCAGTGTCTGGGGAAGGGTTTCAGTGTGTGGGGAAGGGGTTTCAGTGTGTGGGGAAGGGGTTTCAGTGTGTGGGGAAGTTTTTCAGTATGTGGGGAAGAATTACAGTGTCTGGGGACGGGGTTTCTGTGTGTGGGGAAGGGGTTTCAGTGTGTGGGAAACTGTTTCAGTGTGTGCGGAAGTTGTTTCAGTGTGTGGGGAAGGGTTTCAGTGAGTGGGGAAGGTGTTTCAGTGTGTGGGGATGTGTTTCAGTGTGTGGGGAAGGGTTTGACTGAGTGCGGAAGGGCTTTCAGTATTTGGGGAAGGGGTTTCAGTGTGTGGGGAAGGTGTTTCAGTGTGTGGGCAACGTGTTTCAGTGTGTGGGGAAGGGTTTCAGTATGTGGGGAAGGTGTTTAAGTGTGTGGGGAAGGTGTTTCAGTGTGTGGGGAAGGGCTTTCAGAGTTTGGGTAATTGTTTCAGTGTGTGGGGAAGGGGTTTCAGTGAGTGGGGAAGGTGTTTCAGATTGTGGGGAAGGGTTTCAGTGTGTGGGGAAGGGTTTTGAGTGTGTGGGGAAGGGGTTTCAGTTGTGCACAGGGGTTTCAGTGTGTGGGGAAGGTGTTTCAGGGTGTGCGGAAGAGGATTCAGTGCGTGTGATAAGGGTTTCAGTGTGTGGGGAAGGGGTTTCAGTGTGTGGGGAAGGTGTTACAGTGTGTGCGGAAGGGTTTACAGTGTGTGGGAACGGGGTTTCAGTGTGTGGGGAAGGGGTTTCAGTGTGTGGGGAACTGTTTCAGTGTGTGCGGAAGTGGTTTCAATGTGTGGGGAAGGGTTTCAGTGTGTGGGGAAGGTGTTTCAGTGTGTGGGGATGTGCTTCAGTATGTGGGGAAGGGTTTGACTGAGTGCGGAAGGGGTTTCAGTGTTTGGGGAAGGTGTTTCAGTGTGTGGGGAAGGTGTTTCCGTGTGTGGGGATGTGTTTCAGTGTGTGGGGAAGGCGTTTCAGTGTGTGGGGATGTGTTTCAGTGTGTGGGGAAGGGGTTTCAGTGTGTGGGGAAGGTGTTTCAGTGTGTGGGGAAGGGGTTTCAGTGTGTGGCGAGGAGTTTCACTGTGTGTGGAAGGGGTTTCAGTGTGTGGGGAAGGGGTTTCAGTGTGTGGGGAAGAAGTTTCACTGTGTGGGGAAGGGGTTTCAGTTTGAGCGGAAGGTGTTTCTGTGTGTGGGGAAGGGGTTTCAATGTGTTGGGAAGTTGTTTCATTGTGTGCGCAAGGTGTTTCAGTGTGTGGGGCAGGGGATTCTGTGTGCGGGGAAGGGGTTTCATTGTCTGGGGAAGGTGTTTCAGTGTATGGGGAAGGTGTTTCAGTGTGTGTGGAAGGGGTTTCAGTGTGTGGGGAACGTGTTTCAGTGTGTGGGGAACGGTTTCAGTGTGTGGGGAGGGGGTATCAGTGTGTGAGGAAGGTGTTTCAGTGTCTGGAGAAGGTATTTCAGTGTGTGGGGAAGGTGTTTCAGTGTGTGCGGGAGGTGTTTCTGTGTGTGGGGAAAGGGTTTCATTGTGTAGGGAAGGTGTTTCAGTGTGTGGGGATGGGTTTCAGTTTCTGGGGATGGGTGTCAGTGTGTGCGGATGGGTATCAGTTTGTGGGGAATGTGTTTCTGTGTGTGGGGTGGTGTTTCAGTGTGTGGGGAAGGGGGTTCAGTGTGTGGGGAAGGTGTTTCAGTGTGTGGGGATGGGTTTCAGTGTGTGGGGATGGTCTTCTGTGTGTGCGGAAGGTGTTTCAGTGTGTGGGGAAGGTGTTTCAGTGTGTGCGGAAAATTATCAGTGTGTGGGGAAGGTGTTTAAGTGTGTGGGGAAGGTGTTTCAGTGTGTGGGGAAGGGGTTTCAGAGTTTGGGTAATTGTTACAGTGTGTGGGGAAGGGGTTTCAGTGAGTAGGGAAGGTGTTTCAGAGTGTGGGGAAGGTCTTCTGTGTGTGCGGAAGGTGTTTCAGTGTGTGGGGAAGGGTTTGACTGAGTGCGGAAGGGGTTTCAGTGTTTGGGGAAGGTGTTTCAGTGTGTGGGGAAGGTGTTTCCGTGTGTGGGGATGTGTTTCAGTGTGTGGGGAAGGCGTTTCAGTGTGTGGGGATGTGTTTCAATGTGTGGGGAAGGGGTTTCAGTGTGTGGGGAAGGTGTTTCAGTGTGTGGGGAAGGGGTTTCAGTGTGTGGCGAGGAGTTTCACTGTGTGTGGAAGGGGTTTCAGTGTGTGGGGAAGGGGTTTCAGTGTGTGGGGAAGAAGTTTCACTGTGTGGGGAAGGGGTTTCAGTTTGAGCGGAAGGTGTTTCTGTGTGTGGGGAAGGGGTTTCAATGTGTTGGGAAGTTGTTTCATTGTGTGCGCAAGGTGTTTCAGTGTGTGGGGCAGGGGATTCTGTGTGCGGGGAAGGGGTTTCATTGTCTGGGGAAGGTGTTTCAGTGTATGGGGAAGGTGTTTCAGTGTGTGTGGAAGGGGTTTCAGTGTGTGGGGAACGTGTTTCTGTGTGTGGGGAACGGTTTCAGTGTGTGGGGAGGGGGTATCAGTGTGTGAGGAAGGTGTTTCAGTGTCTGGAGAAGGTATTTCAGTGTGTGGGGAAGTTGTTTCAGTGTGTGCGGGAGGTGTTTCTGTGTGTGGGGAAAGGGTTTCATTGTGTAGGGAAGGTGTTTCAGTGTGTGGGGATGGGTTTCAGTTTCTGGGGATGGGTGTCAGTGTGTGCGGATGGGTATCAGTTTGTGGGGAATGTGTTTCTGTGTGTGGGGTGGTGTTTCAGTGTGTGGGGAAGGGGGTTCAGTGTGTGGGGAAGGTGTTTCAGTGTGTGGGGATGGGTTTCAGTGTGTGGGGATGGTCTTCTGTGTGTGCGGAAGTTGTTTCAGTCTGTGGGGAAGGTGTTTCAGTGTGTGCGGAAAATTTTGAGTGTGTGGGGAAGGTGTTTAAGTGTGTGGGGAAGGTGTTTCAGTGTGTGGGGAAGGGGTTTCAGAGTTTGGGTAATTGTTACAGTGTGTGGGGAAGGGGTTTCAGTGAGTAGGGAAGGTGTTTCAGAGTGTGGGGAAGGTCTTCTGTGTGTGCGGAAGGTGTTTCAGTGTGTGGGGAAGGTGTTTCAGTGTGTGCGGAAAGGTTTCAGTGTGTGGGGAAGGTGTTTAAGTGTGTGGGGAAGGTGTTTCAGTGTGTGGGGAAGGGGTTTCAGAGTTTGGGTAATTGTTACAGTGTGTGGGGAAGGGGTTTCAGTGAGTAGGGAAGGTGTTTCAGAGTGTGGGGAAGGGTTTCAGTGTGTGGGGAATGTTTTTCAGTGTGTGGGGAAGGGGTTTCAGTTTGTGGGGATGAGGTTTCAGTGAGTGGGGATGTGTCTCATTGTGTGAGGAAGGGGTTTCAATGTGTGGGGAAGGGTTTCAGTGTGTGGGGAAGGTGTTTCAGTGTGTAGGGATGTGTTTCAGTATGTGGGGAAGGGTTTGACTGAGTGCGGAAGGGGTTTCAGTGTTTGGGGAAGGTGTTTCAGTGTGTGGGGAAGGTGTTTCCGTGTGTGGGGATGTGTTTCAGTGTGTGGGGAAGGCGTTTCAGTGTGTGGGGATGTGTTTCAGTGTGTGGGGAAGGGGTTTCAGTGTGTGGGGAAGGTGTTTCAGTGTGTGGGGAAGGGGTTTCAGTGTGTGGCGAGGAGTTTCACTGTGTGTGGAAGGGGTTTCAGTGTGTGGGGAAGGGGTTTCAGTGTGTGGGGAAGAAGTTTCACTGTGTGGGGAAGGGGTTTCAGTTTGAGCGGAAGGTGTTTCTGTGTGTGGGGAAGGGGTTTCAATGTGTTGGGAAGTTGTTTCATTGTGTGCGCAAGGTGTTTCAGTGTGTGGGGCAGGGGATTCTGTGTGCGGGGAAGGGGTTTCAGTGTGTGGGGATGTGTTTCAGTATGTGGGGAAGGGTTTGACTGAGTGCAGAAGGGGTTTCAGTGTTTGGGGAAGGTGTTTCAGTGTGTGGGGAAGGTGTTTCCGTGTGTGGGGATGTGTTTCAGTGTGTGGGGAAGGCGTTTCAGTGTGTGGGGATGTGTTTCAATGTGTGGGGAAGGGGTTTCAGTGTGTGGGGAAGGTGTTTCAGTGTGTGGGGAAGGGGTTTCAGTGTGTGGCGAGGAGTTTCACTGTGTGTGGAAGGGGTTTCAGTGTGTGGGGAAGGGGTTTCAGTGTGTGGGGAAGAAGTTTCACTGTGTGGGGAAGGGGTTTCAGTTTGAGCGGAAGGTGTTTCTGTGTGTGGGGAAGGGGTTTCAATGTGTTGGGAAGTTGTTTCATTGTGTGTGCAAGGTGTTTCAGTGTGTGGGGCAGGGGATTCTGTGTGCGGGGAAGGGGTTTCATTGTCTGGGGAAGGTGTTTCAGTGTATGGGGAAGGTGTTTCAGTGTGTGTGGAAGGGGTTTCAGTGTGTGGGGAACGTGTTTCAGTGTGTGGGGAACGGTTTCAGTGTGTGGGGAGGGGGTATCAGTGTGTGAGGAAGGTGTTTCAGTGTCTGGAGAAGGTATTTCAGTGTGTGGGGAAGGTGTTTCAGTGTGTGCGGGAGGTGTTTCTGTGTGTGGGGAAAGGGTTTCATTGTGTAGGGAAGGTGTTTCAGTGTGTGGGGATGGGTTTCACTTTCTGGGGATGGGTGTCAGTGTGTGCGGATGGGTATCAGTTTGTGGGGAATGTGTTTCTGTGTGTGGGGTGGTGTTTCAGTGTGTGGGGAAGGGGGTTCAGTGTGTGGGGAAGGTGTTTCAGTGTGTGGGGAAGGGGTTTCAGTGTGTGGGGATGGTCTTCTGTGTGTGCGGAAGTTGTTTCAGTCTGTGGGGAAGGTGTTTCAGTGTGTGCGGAAAATTTTCAGTGTGTGGGGAAGGTGTTTAAGTGTGTGGGGAAGGTGTTTCAGTGTGTGGGGAAGGGGTTTCAGAGTTTGGGTAATTGTTACAGTGTGTGGGGAAGGGGATTCCGTGAGTAGGGAAGGTGTTTCAGAGTGTGGGGAAGGTCTTCTGTGTGTGCGGAAGTTGTTTCAGTGTGTGGGGAAGGTGTTTCAGTGTGTGCGGAAGGGTTTCAGTGTGTGGGGAAGGTGTTTAAGTGTGTGGGGAAGGTGTTTCAGTGTGTGGGGAAGGGGTTTCAGAGTTTGGGTAATTGTTACAGTGTGTGGGGAAGGGGTGTCAGTGAGTAGGGAAGGCGTTTCAGAGTGTGGGGAAGGGTTTCAGTGTGTGGGGAATGTTTTTCAGTGTGTGGGGAAGGGGCTTCAGTTTGTGGGGATGAGGTTTCAGTGTGTGGGGATGTGTCTCAGTGTGTGAGGAAGGGGTTTCAGTGTGTGGGGAAGGGTTTCACTGTGTGCGGAAGTGGTTTCAGTGTGTGGGGAAGGGGTTTCAGTGTGTGGGGAAGGTGTTTCAGTGTGTGCGGAAGGGGTTTCAGTGTGTGGGGAAGGGGTTTCAGTGTGTGGGGAAGGTGTTTCAGTGTGTGCAGAAGAGGTTTCAGTGCATGCGATAAGGGTTTCAGTGTGTGGGGAAGGGGTTTCAGTTTTTGGGGAAGGTGTTACAGTGTGTGCAGAAGGAGTATCAGTGTGTGGGGAAGGAGTTTCAGTGTGTGGGGAAGGTGTTTCAGTTTGTGGGGAAGGGGTTTCAGTGTGTGGGGATTTGTTTCAGTGTGTGCGGAAGGGCTTTCAGTGTGTGGGGATGTGTTTCAGCGTGTGGGGAAGGTGTTTCTGTGTGTGGGGCAGGGTTTCAGTGTGTGCGGAAGGGGTTTCAGTGTGTGGGGAAGGTGTTTCAGTATGTGGGGAAGGGGTTTCAGTGTTGTGGGGAAGGTGTTTCAGAGTGTGGTGAAGGTGTTTAATTGTGTGCGGAAGGGGTTTCAGTCGTGCGGAAGGCGTTTCAGTGTGTGGGGAAGGGGTTTCTTTGTGTGGGGAAGGGGTTTCAGTTTGTGGGGAATGTGTTTCAGTGTGTTTGGAAGGTTTTCAGTGTGTGGGCAATGTGTTTCAGTGTGTGGTGAATGGGTATCAGTGTTTGGGGAACGGTTTCAGTGTGTGGGGAAGGGGTTTCCGTGTGTGGGGAAGGTGTTTCAGTGTGTGAGGACGTGTTGCATTGTGTGGGGTAGGGGTTTCAGTGTGTGGGGAAGGTGTTTCAGTGTGTGAGAAAGCTGTTTCAGTGTGTGGGGAAGGGTTTTCAGTGTGTGGGGAAGGTGATTCAGTTTGTGGGGAAGTGTTTCAGTGTGTGCGAAGGTGTTTCAGTGTGTGGGGAAGGGTCGCAGTGTGTGGGGAAGGTGTTTCAGTGTGTGTGGAAGGGGTTTCAGTGTGTGGGGAAGGTGTTTTGGTGTGTGGGGAAGGTGTTTCAGTGTGTGGGGAAGGGGTTTCAGTGTGTGGGGTAGGTGTTTCAGTGTGCAGGGAAGGAGTTTCAGTGTGTGGGGCAGGGTTTCAGTGTGTGCGGAAGGGGTTTCAGTGTGTGGGGAAGGTGTTTCAGTATGTGCGGAAGGGGTTTCAGTGTTGTGGGGAAGGTGTTTCAGAGTGTGGTGAAGGTGTTTCATTGTGTGCGGAAGGGGTTTCAGTCGTGCGGAAGGCGTTTCAGTGTGTGGGGATGGGTTTCTTTGTGTGGGGAAGGGGTTTCAGTGTGTGGGGAATGTGTTTCAGTGTGTTTGGAAGGTTTTCAGTGTGTGGGCAATGTGTTTCAGTTTGTGGTGAATGGGTATCAGTGTTTGGGGAACGGTTTCAGTGTGTGAGGAAGGGGTTTCAGTGTGTGGGGAAGGTGTTTCAGTGTGTGAGGACGTGTTGCATTGTGTGGGGTAGGGGTTTCAGTGTGTGGGGAAGGTGTTTCAGTGTGTGAGGAAGCTGTTTCAGTGTGTGGGGAAGGGTTTTCAGTGTGTGGGGAAGGTGATTCAGTTTGTGGGGAAGTGTTTCAGTGTGTGCGAAGGTGTTTCAGTGTGTGGGGAAGGGTCGCAGTGTGTGGGGAAGGGGTTTCAGTGTGTGGGAAACTGTTTCAGTGTGTGCGGAAGTTGTTTCAGTGTGTGGGGTAGGGGTTTCAGTGAGTGGGGAAGGTGTTTCAGTGTGTGGGGATGTGTTTCAGTGTTTGGGGAAGGGTTTGACTGAGAGCGGAAGGAGTTCCAGTATTTGGGGAAGGGGATTCAGTGTGTGGCGAAGGTGTCTCAGTGTGTGGGGATGTGCTTCAGTGTGTGGGGAAGGCGTTTCAGTGTGTGGGGATGTGTTTCAGTGTGTGGGGAAGGGGTTTCAGGGTGTGGGGAAGGTGCTTCAGTGTGTGGGGAAAGTGTTTCAGTGTGTGCGGAAGTGGTTTCAGTGTGTGGGGCAGGGTTTCAGTGTGTGGGGAAGGTGTTTCATGTGTGTGTGGATGTGTTTCAGTGTGTGGGGAAGGGTTTGACTGAGTGCGGAAGGGGTTTCAGTGTTTGGGGAAGGGGTTTCAGTGTGTGGGGATGGTGTTTCGGTTTGTGGGGAAGGTGTTTCAGTGTGTGGGGAAGGGGTTTCAGTGTGTGGAGAAGGTGTTTCAGTGTGCAGGGAAGGTGTTTCAGTGTGTGCGAAGGGGTTTCAGGGTGTGGGGAAGGGTTTCAGTGTGTGGGGAAGGGTTTCAGTGTGTGGGGATGGTGTTTCCGTGTGTGGGGAAGGGGTTTCAGTGAGTGGGGAAGGGTTTCACTGTGTGCGGAAGGGGTTTCAGTGTGTGGGGAAGGTGTTTCAGTGTGTGTGGAAGGGGTTTCAGTGTGTGGGGAAGGTGTTTCAGTGTGTGGGGAAGGTCTTTCAGTGTGTGCGGAAGGGGTTTCAGTGCGTGCAGAAGGTGTTTCAGTGTGTGGGGAAGGGGTTCCAGTGTGTGGGGAAGTTGTTTCATTGTGTGCGGAAGGGGTTTCAGTTTGTGGGGAAGGGGATTCAGTGTGTGGGGAAGGTGTTTCATTGTGTGTGGTAGGTGTTTAATTGTGTGCGGAAGGGTATTCAGTGTGAGGGGAAGGGGTTTCAGTGTGTGGCGAGGGGGTTTCAGAGTGTGGGGAAGGGTTTAACTGTGTGTGGAAGGGGTTTCAGTGTGTGCGGAAGGTGTTTCAGTGCGTGGGGAAGGAGTTTCAGTATGTGGGGAAGGGGTTTCAGTGTGAGGGGAAGGGTTTCAGTTTTTGGTGAAGGGTTTCAGTGTGTGGGGAAGGGGTATCAGTGTGTGAGGAAGGGGATTCAGTGTCTGGGAAAGGGTTTCAGTGTGTGGGGAAGGGGTTTCAGTGTGTGGGGAAGGGGTTTCAGAGTGTGGGGAAGTTTTTCAGTGTGTGGGGAAGGATTACATTGTCTGGGGACGGGGTTTCAGTGTGTGGGGAAGGGGTTTCAGTGTGTGGGGAAGGTGTTTCAGTGTGTGGGGAAGGCGTTTCAGTGTGTGGGGAATGGGTTTCATTGTGTGGGAATTGTGATTCTGTGTGTTTGGAAGGGTTTCTGTGTGTGGGGAATGTGTTTCATTGTGTGTTGAATGGGTTTCAGTTTTTGGGGAAGGTGTTTTAGTGTGTGGGGATGTGTTGCTGTTTATGGGGATGGGGTTTCAGTGTGTGGGGAATGTGTTTCTGAGAGTCGGGAAGGGGTTTCATTGTGTGGGGAAGGGTTTCCAGTGTCCGGGGAAGGAGTTTCAGTGTGTGGGGAAGTGTTTCAGGTTGTGGGGAAGGGGTTTCAGTGTGTGGGGAAGGTGTTTCAGTGTATGGGGAAGGTGTTTCAGTTTGTGGGGAAGGGGTCTCAGTGTGTGGGGAAGTTGATTCAGTGTGTGGGGAAGGTGTTTTAGTGTGTGGGGAAGGGATTTCCGTGTGTGGGGAAGGGTTTCAGTTTGTGGGGAATGTGTTTCAGTGTGTGGGTAAGGTTTTCAGTGTGTGGGGAAGATGTTTCAGTGTGTGCGGAAGGGGTTTCAGTGTGTGGGGAAGGGTTTCAGTGTATGGGGAAGGTGTTTCAGTGTGTGCGGAAGCGGTTTCAGTGTGTGGGGAAGGTGTTTCAGTGTGTGGGGAAGGTGTTTCACTGTGTGGGGAAGCTGTTTCAGTGTGTGGGGAAGGGGTGTCAGTGTTTGGGGATGTGTTTCAGTGTGTGGGGAAGGGTTTGACTGAGTGCGGAAGGGGTTCCAGTATTTGGGGAAGGGGATTCAGTATGTGGGGAAGGTGTTTCAGTGTGTGGGGATGTGCTTCAGTGTGTGGGGAAGGCGTTTCAGTGTGTGGGGATGTGTTTCAGTGTGTGGGGAAGGGGTTTCAGGGTGTGGGGAAGGTGCTTCAGTGTGTGGGAAAGGTGTTTCAGTGTGTGCGGAAGTGGTTTCAGTGTGTGGGGAAGGGTTTCAGTGTGTGGGGAAGGTGTTTCATGTGTGTGGGGATGTGTTTCAGTGTGTGGGGAAGGGTTCGACTGAGTGCGGAAGGGGTTTCAGTGTTTGGGGAAGGGGTTTCAGTGTGTGGGGAAGGTGTTTCGGTTTGTGGGGAAGGTGTTTCAGTGTGTGGGGAAGGGGTTTCAGTGTGTGGGGAAGGTGTTTCAGTGTGCAGGGAAGGTGTTTCAGTGTGTGCGAAGGGGTTTCAGGGTGTGGGGAAGGGTTTCAGTGAGTGGGGAAGGGTTTCAGTGTGTGGGATAGGTGTCCCACTGTGTGGGGATGGTATTTCATGGTGTGGGGAAGGTGTTTCAGTGTGTGCGGAAGGGGTTTCAATGTGTGAGGAAGGGGTTTCAGTGTGTGGGGAAGATGTTTCAGTGTGTGCGGAAGAGGTTTCAGTGCGTGCGATAAGGGTTTCAGTGTATGGGGAATGGGATTCAGTGTGTGGGGAAGGTGTTACAGTGTGTTCGGAAGGGTTTTCAGTGTGTGGGCAATGTGTTTCAGTGTGTGGTGAATGGGTATCAGTGTTTGGGGAATGGTTTCAGTGTGTGGGGAAGGGGTTTCAGTGTGTGTGGAAGGTGTTTCTGTGTGTGAGGACGTGTTGCATTGTGTGGGGAAGGGGTTTCAGTGTGTGGGGAAGGTGTTTCAATGTGTAAGGAAGCTGTTTCAGTGAGTGGGGAAGGGTTTCAGTGTGTGGGGAGGGGGTTTCAGTGTGTGGGGAAGGGTTTCACTGTGTGCGGAAGGGGTTTCAGTGTGCGGGGAAGGTGTTTCAGTGTGTGTGGAAGGAGTTTCAGTATGTTTGGAAGGGGTTTCAGTGCGAGGGGAAGGGGTTCAGTATTTGGTGAAGGGTTTCAGTGTGTGGGGAAGGGGTATCAGAGTGTGAGGAAGGGGATTCAGTGTCTGGGGAAGGGTTTCAGTGTGTTGGGAAGGGGTTTCAGTGTGTGGGGAAGGGGTTTCAGTGTGTGGGGAAGTGTTTCAGTATGTGGGGAAGGATTACAGTGTCTGGGGACGGGGTGTCTGTGTGTGGGGAAGGGGTTTCAGTGTGTGGGAAACTGTTTCAGTGTGTGCGGAAGTTGTTTCAGTGTGTGGGGAAGGATTTCAGTGAGTGGGGAAGGTGTTTCAGTGTGTGGGGATGTGTTTCAGTGGGTGGGGAAGGGTTTGACTGAGTGCGGAAGGGGTTCCAGTATTTGGGGAAGGGGATTCAGTGTGTGGGGAAGGTGTTTCAGTGTGTGGGGATGTGCTTCAGTGTGTGGGGAAGGCGTTTCAGTGTGTGGGGATGTGTTTCAGTGTGCGGGGAAGGGGTTTCAGGGTGTGGGGAAGGTGCTTCAGTGTTTGGGGAAGGTGTTTCAGTGGGTGCGGAAGTGGTTTCAGTGTGTGGGGAAGGGTTTCAGTGTGTGGGGAAGGTGTTTCATGTGTGTGGGGATATGTTTCAGTGTGTGGGGAAGGGTTTGACTGAGTGCGGAAGGGGTTTCAGTGTTTGGGGAAGGGGTTTCAGTGTGTGGGGAAGGTGTTTCGGTTTGTGGGGAAGGTGTTTGAGTGTGTGGGGAAGGGGTTTCAGTGTGTGGGGATGGTGTTTCAGTGTGCAGGGAAGGTGTTTCAGTGTGTGCGAAGGGGTTTCAGGGTGTGGGGAAGGGTTTCAGTGAGTGGGGAAGGGTTTCAGTGTGTGGGGATGGTGTTTCCGTGTGTGGGGAAGGGGTTTCAGTGAGTGGGGAAGGGTTTCACTGTGTGCGGAAGGGGTTTCAGTGTGTGGGGAAGGTGTTTCAGTGTGTGTGGAAGGGGTTTCAGTGTGTGGGGAAGGTGTTTCAGTGTGTGGGGAAGGTCTTTCAGTGTGTGCGGAAGGGGTTTCAGTGCGTGCAGAAGGTGTTTCAGTGTGTGGGGAAGGTGTTCCAGTGTGTTGGGAAGTTGTTTCATTGTGTGCGGAAGGGGTTTCAGTTTGTGGGGAAGGGGATTCAGTGTGTGGGGAAGGTGTTTCATTGTGTGTGGTAGGTGTTTAATTGTGTGCGGAAGGGTATTCAGTGTGAGGGGAAGGGGTTTCAGTGTGTGGGGAGGGGATTTCAGAGTATGGGGAAGGGTTTAACTGTGTGCGGAAGGGGTTTCAGTGTGTGCGGAAGGTGTTTCAGTGCGTGGGGAAGGAGTTTCAGTATGTGGGGAAGGGGTTTCAGTGTGAGGGGAAGAGTTTCAGTTTTTGGTGAAGGGTTTCAGTGTGTGGGGAAGGGGTATCAGTGTGTGAGGAAGGGGATTCAGTGTCTGGGAAAGGGTTTCAGTGTGTGGGGAAGGGGTTTCAGTGTGTGGGGAAGGCGTTTCAGTGTGTGGGGAATGGGTTTCATTGTGTGGGAATTGTGATTCTGTGTGTTTGGAAGGGTTTCTGTGTGTGGGGAATGTGTTTCATTGTGTGGTGAATGGGTTTCAGTTTTTGGGGAAGGTGTTTTAGTGTGTGGGGATGTGTTGCTGTTTATGGGGATGGGGTTTCAGTGTGTGGGGAATGTGTTTCTGAGAGTCGGGAAGGGGTTTCATTGTGTGGGGAAGGGTTTCCAGTGTCCGGGGAAGGAGTTTCAGTGTGTGGGGAAGTGTTTCAGGTTGTGTGGAAGGGGTTTCAGTGTGTGGGGAAGGTGTTTCAGTGTATGGGGAAGGTGTTTCAGTTTGTGGGGAAGGGGTCTCAGTGTGTGGGGAAGTTGATTCAGTGTGTGGGGAAGGTGTTTTAGTGTGTGGGGAAGGGATTTCCGTGTGTGGGGAAGGGTTTCAGTTTGTGGGGAATGTGTTTCAGTGTGTGGGTAAGGTTTTCAGTGTGTGGGGAAGATGTTTCAGTGTGTGCGGAATGGGTTTCAGTGTGTGGGGAAGGGTTTCAGTGTATGGGGAAGGTGTTTCAGTGTGTGCGGAAGCGGTTTCAGTGTGTGGGGAAGGTGTTTCAGTGTGTGGGGAAGGTGTTTCAGTGTGTGGGGAAGCTTTTTCAGTGTGTGGGGAAGGGGTTTCAGTGTTTGGGGAAGGTGTTTCAGTGTGTGGGGTAGGGTTCCAGTGTGTGAGGAAGGGGTTTCAGTGTGTGGGATAGGTGTCCCACTGTGTGGGGATGGTATTTCATGGTGTGGGGAAGGTGTTTCTGTATGTGTGGAAGGTGTTTAAGTGTCTGGGGATGGGGTTTCTGTGTGTGGGAAAGGTGTTTCAGTGCATGGCGAAGGTGTTTCAGTTTGTGGGGAAGGTGTTTTAGTTTGTGAGGAAGGGGTTTCAGTATGTGGGGAAGGTGTTTCAGTTTGTGGAGATGGGTTTCAGTGTGTGGGGATGAGTTGCATTGTATGCAGAAGGGGTTTCAGTGTGTGGGGAAGGTGTTTCAGTGTGTGGGGAAGGCGTTTCAGTGTCTGGGGAATGGGTTTCATTGTGTGGTAATTGTGATTCTGTGTGTTTGGAAGGGTTTCTGTGTGTGGGGAATGTGTTTCATTGTGTGGTGAATGGGTTTCAGTTTTTGGGGAAGGTGTTTTAGTGTGTGGGGATGTGTTGCTGTTTTTGGGGCTGGGTTTTCAGTGTGTGGGGAATGTGTTTCTGAGAGTCGGGAAGGGGTTTCATTGTGTGGGGAAGGGTTTCCAGTGTCCGGGGAAGGAGTTTCAGTGTGTGGGGAAGTGTTTCAGGTTGTGGGGAAGGGGTTTCAGTGTGTGGGGAAGGTGTTTCAGTGTATGGGGAAGGTGTTTCAGTTTGTGGGGAAGGGGTCTCAGTGTGTGGGGAAGTTGATTCAGTGTGTGGGGAAGGTGTTTTAGTGTGTGGGGAAGGGATTTCCGTGTGTGGGGAAGGGTTTCAGTTTGTGGGGAATGTGTTTCAGTGTGTGGGTAAGGTTTTCAGTGTGTGGGGAAGATGTTTCAGTGTGTGCGGAAGGGGTTTCAGTTTGTGGGGATTGGTTTCAGTGTATGGGGCAGGTGTTTCAGTGTGTGCGGAAGGTGTTTCAGTGTGTGGGGAAGGTGTTTCAGTGTGTGGGGAAGCTGTTTCAGTGTGTGGGGAAGGGGTTTCAGTGTTTGGGGAAGGTGTTTCAGTGTGTGGGGTAGGGTTCCAGTGTTTTGGGAAGGGGTTTCAGTGTGTGGGATAGGTGTCCCAGTGTGTGGGGATGGTATTTCATGGTGTGGGGAAGGTGTTTCAGTATGTGTGGAAGGTGTTTAAGTGTCTGGGGATGGGGTTTCTGTGTGTGGGAAAGGTGTTTCAGTGTGTGGGGATGGTATTTCAGTGTATGGCGAAGGTGTTTCAGTGTGTGGGGAAGGTGTTTTAGTTTGTGAGGAAGGGGTTTCAGTATGTGGGATGGGTTTCAGTGTGTGGGGATGTGTTTCAGTGTGTGGAGATGTGTTTCAGTGTGTGGGGAAGGGTTTCAGTGAGTGGGGAAGGTCTTTCAGTCTGTGGGGATGGGTTTCATTGTGTGGTGATGGGTTTCAGTGTGTGGGGATGAGTTGCATTGTATGCGGAAGGGTTTTCAGTGTGTGGGGAAGGTGTTTCAGTGTGTGGGGAAGGCGTTTCAGTGTGTGGGGAAGGGGTTTCATTGTGTGGGAATTGTGATTCTGTGTGTTTGGAAGGGTTTCAGTGTGTGGGGAATGTGTTTCATTGTGTGTGGTAGGTGTTTAATTGTGTGCGGAAGGGTATTCAGTGTTTGGGGAAGGGGTTTCAGTGTGTGGGGAGGGGGTTTCAGAGTGTGGGGAAGGGTTTAACTGTGTGCGGAAGGGGTTTCAGTGTGTGAGGAAGGTGTTTCAGTGCGTGGGGAAGGAGTTTCAGTATGTGGGGAAGGGGTTTCAGTTTGAGGGGAAGGGTTTCACTTTTTGGTGAAGGGTTTCAGTGTGTGGGGAAGGGGTATCAGTGTGTGAGGAAGGGGATTCAGTGTCTGGGAAAGGGTTTCAGTGTGTGGGGAAGGGGTTTCAGTGTGTGGGGAAGGGGTTTCAGTGTGTGGGGAAGTTTTTCAGTGTGTGGGGAAGGATTACATTGTCTGGGGACGGGGTTTCAGTGTGTGGGGAAGGTGTTTCAGTGTGTGGGGAAGGCGTTTCAGTGTGTGGGGAATGGGTTTCATTGTGTGGGAATTGTGATTCTGTGTGTTTGGAAGGGTTTCTGTGTGTGGGGAATGTGTTTCATTGTGTGGTGAATGGGTTTCAGTTTTTGGGGAAGGTGTTTTAGTGTGTGGGGATGTGTTGCTGTTTATGGGGATGGGGTTTCAGTGTGTGGGGAATGTGTTTCTGAGAGTCGGGAAGGGGTTTCATTGTGTGGGGAAGGGTTTCCAGTGTCCGGGGAAGGAGTTTCAGTGTGTGGGGAAGTGTTTCAGGTTGTGTGGAAGGGGTTTCAGTGTGTGGGGAAGGTGTTTCAGTGTATGGGGAAGGTGTTTCAGTGTGTGGGGAAGTTGATTCAGTGTGTGGGGAAGGTGTTTTAGTGTGTGGGGAAGGGATTTCCGTGTGTAGGGAAGGGTTTCAGTTTGTGGGGAATGTGTTTCAGTGTGTGGGTAAGGTTTTCAGTGTGTGGGGAAGGTGTTTCAGTGTGTGCGGAAGAGGTTTCAGTGTGTGGGGAAGGGTTTCAGTGTATGGGGAAGGTGTTTCAGTGTGTGCGGAAGCGGTTTCAGTGAGTGCGGAAGGAGTTTCAGTGTGTGGGGAAGCGGTTTCAGTGTGTGGGGAAGCTGTTTCAGTGTGTGGGGAAGGGGTTTCAGTGTTTGGGGAAGGTGTTTCAGTGTGTGGGGTAGGGTTGCAGTGTGTGGGGAAGGGGTTTCAGTGTGTGGGATAGGTGTCCCAGTGTGTGGGGATGGTATTTCATGGTGTGGGGAAGGTGTTTCTGTAAGTGTGGAAGGTGTTTAAGTGTCTGGGGATGGGGTTTCTGTGTGTGGGAAAGGTGCTTCAGTGCATGGCGAAGGGGTTTCAGTGTGTGGGGAAGGTGTTTTAGTTTGTGAGGAAGGGGTTTCAGTATGTGGGGAAGGTGTTTCAGTTTGTGGGGATGTGTTTCAGAGTGTGGAGATGTGTTTCAATGTGTGGGGAAGGGTTTCAGTGTGTGGGGAAGGTGTTTCAGTGTGTGGGGATGGGTTTCAGTGTGTGGTGATGGGATTCAGTGTGTGGGGATGAGTTGCATTGTATGCGGAAGGGGTTTCAGTGTGTGGGGAAGGTGTTTCAGTGTGTGGGGAAGGCGTTTCAGTGTCTGGGGAATGGGTTTCATTGTGTGGTAATTGTGATTCTGTGTGTTTGGAAGGGTTTCTGTGTGTGGTGAATGGGTTTCAGTTTTTTGGGGAAGGTGTTTTAGTGTGTGGGGATGTGTTGCTGTTTATGGGGATGGGGTTTCAGTGTGTGGGGAATGTGTTTCTGAGAGTCGGGAAGGGGTTTCATTGTGTGGGGAAGGGTTTCCAGTGTCCGGGGAAGGAGTTTTAGTGTGTGGGGAAGTGTTTCAGGTTGTGTGGAAGGGGTTTCAGTGTGTGGGGAAGGTGTTTCAGTGTCTGGGGAAGGTGTTTCAGTTTGTGGGGAAGGGGTCTCAGTGTGTGGGGAAGTTGATTCAGTGTGTGGGGAAGGTGTTTTAGTGTGTGGGGAAGGGATTTCCGTGTGTGGGGAAGGGTTTCAGTTTGTGGGGAATGTGTTTCAGTGTGTGGGTAAGGTTTTCAGTGTGTGGGGAAGATGTTTCAGTGTGTGCGGAAGGGGTTTCAGTGTGTGGGGAAGGGTTTCAGTGTATGGGGAAGGTGTTTCAGTGTGTGCGGAAGCGGTTTCAGTGTGTGGGGAAGGTGTTTCAGTGTGTGGGGAAGGTGTTTCAGTGTGTGGGGAAGCTGTTTCAGTGTGTGGGGAAGGGGTTTCAGTGTTTGGGGAAGGTGTTTCAGTGTGTGGGGTAGGGTTCCAGTGTGTGGGGAAGGGGTTTCAGTGTGTGGGATAGGTGTCCCAGTGTGTGGGGATGGTATTTCATGGTGTGGGGAAGGTGTTTCAGTATGTGTGGAAGGTGTTTAAGTGTCTGGGGATGGGGTTTCTGTGTGTGGGAAAGGTGTTTCAGTGTGTGGGGATGGTATTTCAGTGTATGGCGAAGGTGTTTCAGTGTGTGGGGAAGGTGTTTTAGTTTGTGAGGAAGGGGTTTCAGTATGTGGGGATGGGTTTCAGTGTGTGGTGATGTGTTTCAGTGTGTGGAGATGTGTTTCAGTGTGTGGGAAAGGGTTTCAGTGTGTGGGGAAGGTCTTTCAGTGTGTGGGGATGGGTTTCATTGTGTGGTGATGGGTTTCAGTGTGTGGGGATGAGTTGCATTGTATGCGGAAGGGGTTTCAGTGTGTGGGGAAGGTGTTTCAGTGTGTGGGGAAGGCGTTTCAGTGTGTGGGGAAGGGGTTTCATTGTGTGGGAATTGTGATTCTGAGAGTCGGGAAGGGGTTTCAGTGTGTGGGGAAGGGTTTCCAGTGTCCGGGGAAGGAGTTTCAGTGTGTGGGGAAGGGTTACATTGTTTGGGGAAGGGGTTTCAGCGTGTGGGGAAGGTGTTTCAGTGTGCGGCGATGTGTTGCAGTGTGTGGGGATGGCGTTTCAGTGAGTGGGGAAGGTGTTTCAGTGTGTGTGGAAGGGGTTTCAGTGTGTGGGGAAGATGTATCAGTGTTTTGGGAAGGTGTTTCAGTGTTTGGGGAAGGTGTTTCAGTGTGTGGGGAAGGGGTTTCAGTGTGTGGGGATGTGTTTCAGTGTGTGCATAAGGGGTTTCAGTGTGAGGGGAAGGGTTTCACTGTGTGCGGAAGGGGTTTCAGTGTGTGGTGAATGGGTATCAGTGTTTGGGGAAGGGTTACAGTGTTTGGGGAAGGGGTTTCAGCGTGTGGGGAAGGTGTTTCAGTGTGCGGCGATGTGTTGCAGTGTGTGGGGATGGCGTTTCAGTGAGTGGGGAAGGTGTTTCAGTGTGTGTGGAAGGGGTTTCAGTGTGTGGGGAAGATGTATCAGTGTTTTGGGAAGGTGTTTCAGTGTTTGGGGAAGGTGTTTCAGTGTGTGGGGAAGGGGTTTCAGTGTGTGGGGATGTGTTTCAGTGTGTGCGTAAGGGGTTTCAGTGTGTGGGGAAGGGTTTCACTGTGTGCGGAAGGGGTTTCAGTTTGTGGGGAATTGTTTCAGTGTGTGGGGAAGGGGTTTCAGTGTGTGGGGATGTGTTTCAGTGTGTGGCGAAGGTGTTTCAGCGTGTGGGGAAGGTTTTAACTGTGTGGGGAAGGGGTTTCAGTGTGTGGGGAAGGGGTTTCAGTGTGTGGGGAAGATTTTTCAGTATGTGCAGAAGGGGTTTCAGTGTGTGGGGAAGGGGTTTCAGTGTGTGGGGAAGGTCTTTCAGTGAGTGCAGAAGGGGTTTCAGTGTGTGGTAAAGGGGTTTCAGTGTGTGTGGAATGTGTTTCAGTGTGTTTGGAAATGTTTCAGTGTGTGGGGAATGTGTTTCAGTGTGTGGTGAATGGATATCAGTGTTTGGGGAAGGGTTACAGTGTTTGGGGAAGGGGTTTCAGCGTGTGGGGAAGGTGTTTCAGTGTGCCACGATGTGTTGCAGTGTGTGGGGATGGCGTTTCAGTGTGTGGGGAAGGTGTTTCAGTGTGTGGGGAAGGTGTTTTAGTTTGTGAGGAAGGGGTTTCAGTATGTGGCGAAGGTGTTTTAGTGTGTGGGGATGTGTTTCAGTGTGTGGAGATGTGTTTCAGTGTGTGGGGAAGGGTTTCAGTGTGTGGGGAAGGTCTTTCAGTGTGTGGGGATGGGTTTCATTGTGTGGTGATGGGTTTCAGTGTGTGGGGATGAGTTGCATTGTATGCGGAAGGGGTTTCAGTGTGTGGGGAAGGTGTTTCAGTGTGTGGGGAAGGCGTTTCAGTGTGTGGGGAAGGGGTTTCATTGTGTGGGAATTGTGATTCTGTGTGTTTGGAAGGGTTTCAGTGTGTGGGGAATGTGTTTCATTGTGTGTTGAATGGGTTTCAGTGTTTGGGGAAGGTGTTTTAGTGTGTGGGGATGTGTTGCAGTTTATGGGGATGGGGTTTCAGTGTGTGGGGAATGTGTTTCTGAGAGTCGGGAAGGGGTTTCAGTGTGTGGGGAAGGGTTTCCAGTGTCCGGGAAAGGAGTTTCAGTGTGTGGGGAAGTGTTTCAGGTTGTGCGGAAGGTGTTTCAGTGTGTGGGGAAGTGTTTCGGTGTGTGGGGAAGGTGTTTCAGAGTGAGCAGAAGGGGTTTCAGTGTGTGGGGAGGGTCTTTCAGTGTATGGGGAAGGTGTTTCAGTTTGTGGGGAAGGGGTCTCAGTGTGTGGGGAAGTTGTTTCAGTGTGTGGGGAAGGTGTTTTAGTGTGTGGGGAAGGGATTTCCGTGTGTGGGGAAGGGTTCAGTTTGCGGGGAATGTGTTTCAGTGTGTGGGGAAGGTTTTCAGTGTGTGGGGAAGATGTTTCAGTGTGTGCGGAAGGGGTTTCAGTGTGTGGGGAAGGTGTTTCAGTGTGTGGGGAAGGTGTTTCAGTGTTTGGGGAAGGTGTTTCAGTGTGTGGGGAAGGGGTTTCAGTGTGTGGGGATGTGTTTCAGTGTGTGGCGAAGGTGTTTCAGTGTGTGGGGAAGGTTTTAACTGTGTGCGGAAGGGGTTTCAGTGTGTGGGGAAGGGGTTTCAGTGTGTGGGGAAGATTTTTCAGTATGTGCAGAAGGGGTTTCAGTGTGTGGGGAAGGGGTTTCAGCGTGTGGGGAAGGTCTTTCAGTGAGTGCAGAAGGGGTTTCAGTGTGTGGTAAAGGGGTTTCAGTGTGTGCGGAATGTGTTTCAGTGTGTTTGGAAATGTTTCAGTGTGTGGGGAATGTGTTTCAGTGTGTGGTGAATGGATATCAGTGTTTGGGGAAGGGTTACAGTGTTTGGGGTAGGGGTTTCAGCGTGTGGGGAAGGTGTTTCAGTGTGCCACGATGTGTTGCAGTGTGTGGGGATGGCGTTTCAGTGTGTGGGGAAGGTGTTTCAGTGTGTGGGAAAGGTGTTTTAGTTTGTGAGGAAGGTGTTTCAGTATTTTGGGGAATTGTTTCAGTGTGTGGGGAAGGGGTTTCAATGTGTGGGGAAGGGTTTCGGTGTGTGGGGAAGGTGTTTCAGTGTGTGGGGAAGGGTTTCAGTGTGTGGGGAAGGTCTTTCAGTGTGTGGGGATGGGTTTCATTGTGTGGTGATGGGTTTCAGTGTGTGGGGATGAGTTGCATTGTATGCGGAAGGGGTTTCAGTGTGTGGGGAAGGTGTTTCAGTGTGTGGGGAAGGCGTTTCAGTGTGTGGGGAAGGGGTTTCATTGTGTGGGAATTGTGATTCTGTGTGTTTGAAAGGGTTTCAGTGTGTGGGGAATGTGTTTCATTGTGTGTTGAATGGGTTTCAGTGTTTGGGGAAGGTGTTTTCGTGTGTGGGGATGTGTTGCAGTTTATGGGGATGGGGTTTCAGTGTGTGGGGAATGTGTTTCTGAGAGTCGGGAAGGGGTTTCAGTGTGTGGGGATGGGTTTCCAGTGTCCGGGGAAGGAGTTTCAGTGTGTGGGGAAGTGTTTCAGGTTGTGGGGAAGGTGTTTCAGTGTGTGGGGAAGTGTTTCGGTATGTGGGGAAGGTGTTTCAGAGTGAGCAGAAGGGGTTTCAGTGTGTGGGGAAGGTGTTTCAGTGTATGGGGAAGGTGTTTCAGTTTGTGGGGAAGGGGTCTCAGTGTGTGGGGAAGTTGTTTCAGTGTGTGGGGAAGGTGTTTTAGTGTGTGGGGAAGGGATTTCCGTGTGTGGGGAAGGGTTTCAGTTTGTGGGGAATGTGTTTCAGTGTGTGGGGAAGGTTTTCAGTGTGTGGGGAAGATGTTTCAGTGTGTGCGGAAGGGGTTTCAGTGTGTGGGGAAGGTGTTTCAGTGTGTGGGGAAGTTGTTTCAGTGTTTGGGGAAGGTGTTTCAGTGTGTGGGGAAGGGGTTTCTGTGTGTGGGGATGTGTTTCAGTGTGTGCGTAAGGGGTTTCAGTGTGTGGGGAAGGGTTTCACTGTGTGTGGAAGGGGTTTCAGTTTGTGGGGAATTGTTTCAGTGTGTGGGGAAGGGGTTTCAGTTTTTGGGGATGTGTTTCAGTGTGTGGGGAAGGTGTGTCAGTGTGTGGGGAAGGTTTTAACTGTGTGCGGAAGGGGTTTCAGTGTGTGGGGAAGGGGTTTCAGTGTGTGGGGAAGATTTTTCAGTATGTGCGGAAGGGGTTTCAGTGTGTGGGGAAGGGGTTTCAGTGTGTGGGGAAGGTCTTTCAGTGAGTGCAGAAGGGGTTTCAGTGTGTGGGGAAGGGGTTTCAGTGTGTGCGGAATGTGTTTCAGTGTGTTTGGAAATGTTTCAGTGTGTGGGGAATGTGTTTCAGTGTGTGGTGAATGGGTATCAGTGTTTGGGGAAGGGTTACAGTGTTTGGGGAAGGGGTTTCAGCGTGTGGGGAAGGTGTTTCAGTGTGCGGCGATGTGTTGCAGTGTGTGGGGATGGCGTTTCAGTGTGTGGGGAAGGTGTTTCAGTGTGTGGGGAAGGTGTTTCAGTGTGTGGGGAAGGGGTTTCAGTGTGTGGGGAAGGGTTTCCAGTGTGTGTGGAAGGGGTTTCAGTGTGTGGGGAAGGGTTTCCAGTGTGTGGGGAAGGTGTTTCAGTGTGTGGGGAAGGGATTCAGTGTGTGTGGAAGGTGTTTCAGTGTGTGCGGAAGCGGTTTCAGTGTGTGGGGAAGGTGTTTCACTGTATGGGGAAGGTGTTTCAGTTTGTGGGGAAGGGGTCTCAGTGTGTGGGGAAGTTGTTTCAGTGTGTGTGGAAGGTGTTTCAGTGTGTGCGGAAGCGGTTTCAGTGTGTGAGGAAGGTGTTTTGTTGCGTGGGGAAGGTGTTTCAGTGTGTGTGGAAGGGGTTTCAGTGTGTGGGGAAGGTGTTTCAGTGTGTGGGGAAGGTATTTCAATGTGTGGGAAGGGGTTTCAGTGTGTGGAGAAGGGTTTCAGTGTGTGGGGAAGGATTTTCAGTGTATGGGGAAGGGTTTCAGTGTGTGGGGAAGGTGTTTCAGTGTGTGGGGAAGGGGTTTCAGTGTGTGGGGAAGGGGTTTCAGTCTGTGGGGTAGGTGTTTCAGTGTGTGGGGAAGGTGTTTTCGTGTGTGGGGTTGTGTTGCAGTTTATGGGGATGGGGTTTCAGTGTGTGGGGAATGTGTTTCTGAGAGTCGGGAAGGGGTTTCAGTGTGTGGGGAAGGGTTTCCAGTGTCCGGGGAAGGAGTTTCAGTGTGTGGGGAAGTGTTTCAGGTTATGGGGAAGGTGTTTCAGTGTGTGGGGAAGGGTTTCGGTGTGTGGGGAAGGTGTTTCAGAGTGTGCGGAAGGGGTTTCAGTGTGTGGGGAAGGTGTTTCAGTGTATGGGGAAGGTGTTTCAGTTTGTGGGGAAGGGGTCTCAGTGTGTGGGGAAGTTGTTTCAGTGTGTGGGGAAGGTGTTTTAGTGTGTGGGGAAGGGATTTCCGTGTGTGGGGAAGGGTTTCAGTTTGCGGGGAATGTGCTTCAGTGTGTGGGGAAGGTTTTCAGTGTGTGGGGAAGATGTTTCAGTGTGTGCGGAAGGGGTTTCAGTGTGTGGGGAAAGTGTTTCAGTGTGTGGGGAAGGTGTTTCAGTGTTTGGGGAAGGTGTTTCAGTGTGTGGGGAAGGGGTTTCAGTGTGTGCGTAAGGGGTTTCAGTGTGAGGGGAAGGGATTCACTGTGTGTGGAAGGGGTTTCAGTTTGTGGGGAATTGTTTCAGTGTGTGGGGAAGGGGTTTCAGTGTTTGGGGATGTGTTTCAGTATGTGGGGAAGGTGTTTCAGTGTGTGGGGAAGGTTTTAACTGTGTGCGGAAGGGGTTTCAGTGTGTGGGGAAGGGGTTTCAGTGTGTGGGGAAGATTTTTCAGTTTGTGCGGAAGGGGTTTCAGTGTGTAGGGAAGGGGTTTCAGTGTGTGGGGAAGGTCTTTCAGTGAGTGCAGAAGGGGTTTCAGTGTGTGGGGAAGGGGTTTCAGTGTGTGCAGAATGTGTTTTAGTGTGTTTGGAAATGTTTCAGTGTGTGGGGAATGTGTTTCAGTGTGTGGTGAATGGGTATCAGTGTTTGGGGAAGGGTTACAATGTTTGGGGAAGGGGTTTCAGCGTGTGGGGAAGGTGTTTCAGTGTGCGGCGATGTGTTGCAGTGTGTGGGGATGGCATTTCAGTGCGTGGGGAAGGTGTTTCAGTGTGTGCGGAAGGGGTTTCAGTGTGTTGGGAAGATGTTTCAGTGTGTGGGGAAGGTGTTTCAGTGTTTGGGGAAGGTGTTTCAGTGTGTGGGGAAGGGGTTTCAGTGTGTGGGGATGTGTTTCAGTGCGTGCGTAAGGGGTTTCAGTGTGTGGGGAAGGGTTTCACTGTGTATGGAAGGGGTTTCAGTTTGTGAGGAATTGTGTCAGTGTGTGGGGAAGGGGTTTCAGTGTGTGGGGATGTGTTTCAGTGTGTGGGGAAGGTGTTTCAGCGTTTGGGGAAGGTTTTAACTGTGTGCGGAAGGGGTTTCAGTGTGTGGGGAAGGGGTTTCAGTGTGTGGGGAAGGTCTTTCAGTGAGTGCAGAAGGGGTTTCAGTGTGTGGGGAAGGGGTTTCAGTGTGTGCGGAATGAGTTTCAGTGTGTTTGGAAATGTTTCAGTGTGTGGGGAAAGTGTTTCAGTGTGTGGTGAATGGGTATCAGTGTTTGGGGAAGGGTTACAGTGTTTGGGGAAGGGGTTTCAGCGTGTGGGGAAGGTGTTTCAGTGTGCGGCGATCTGTTGCAGTGTGTGGGGATGGCGTTTCAGTGTGTGGGGAAGGTGTTTCAGTGTGTGGGGAAGGGGTTTCAGTGTGTGGGGAAGGGTTTCCACTGTGTGGAAGGGGTTTCAGTGTGTGGGGAAGGGTTTCCAGTGTGTGGGGAAGGTGTTTCAGTGTGTGGGGAAGGGTTTCAGTGTGTGTGGAAGGTGTTTCAGTGTGTGCGGAAGCGGTTTCAGTGTGTGAGGAAGGTGTTTTGTTGCGTGGGGAAGGTGTTTCAGTGTGTGTGGAAGGGGTTTCAGTGTGTGGGGAAGGTGTTTCAGTGTGTGGGGAAGGTGTTTCAATGTGTGGGAAGGGGTTTCAGTGTGTGGGGAAGGGTTTCAGTGTGTGGGGAAGGATTTTCAGTGTATGGGGAAGGGTTTCAGTGTGTGGGGAAGGTGTTTCAGTGTGTGGGGAAGGGGTTTCAGTGTGTGGGGAAGGGGTTTCAGTCTGTGGGGTAGGTGTTTCAGTGTGTGGGGAAGGTGTTTTCGTGTGTGGAGATGTGTTTCAGTTTATGGGGATGGGGTTTCAGTGTGTGGGGAATGTGTTTCTGAGAGTCGGGAAGGGGTTTTAGTGTGTGGGGAAGGGTTTCCAGTGTCCGGGGAAGGAGTTTCAGTGTGTGGGGAAGTGTTACAGGTTGTGGGGAAGGTGTTTCAGTGTGTGGGGAAGGGTTTCGGTGTGTGGGGAAGGTGTTTCAGAGTGTGCGGAAGGGGTTTCAGTGTGTGGGGAAGGTGTTTCACTGTATGGGGAAGGTGTTTCAGTTTGTGGGGAAGGGGTCTCAGTGTGTGGGGAAGTTGTTTCAGTGTGTGGGGAAGGTGTTTTAGTGTGTGGGGAAGGGATTTCCGTGTGTGGGGAAGGGTTTCAGTTTCTGTGGAATGTGTTTCAGTGTGTGGGGAAGGTTTTCAGTGTGTGGGGAAGATGTTTCAGTGTGTGCGGAAGGGGTTTCAGTGTGTGGGGAAGGTGTTTCAGTGTGTGGGGAAGGTGTTTCAGTGTTTGGGGAAGGTGTTTCAGTGTGTGGGGAAGGGGTTTCAGTGTGTGCGTAAGGGGTTTCAGTGTGAGGGGAAGGATTTCACTGTGTGTGGAAGGGGTTTCAGTTTGTGGGGAATTGTTTCAGTGTGTGGGGAAGGGGTTTTAGTGTGTGGGGATGTGTTTCAGTGTGTGGGGAAGGTGTTTCAGTGTGTGGGGAAGGTTTTAACTGTGTGCGGAATGGGTTTCAGTGTGTGGGGAAGGGGTTTCAGTGTGTGGGGAAGATTTTTCAGTATGTGCGGAAGGGGTTTCAGTGTGTAGGGAAGGGGTTTCAGTGTGTGGGGAAGGTCTTTCAGTGAGTGCAGAAGGGGTTTCAGTGTGTGGGGATGGGTTTCAGTGTGTGCAGAATGTGTTTTAGTGTGTTTGGAAATGTTTCAGTGTGTGGGGAATGTGTTTCAGTGTGTGGTGAATGGGTATCAGTGTTTGGGGAAGGGTTACAGTGTTTGGGGAAGGGGTTTCAGCGTGTGGGGAAGGTGTTTCAGTGTGCGGCAATGTGTTGCAGTGTGTGGGGATGGCGTTTCAGTGAGTGGGGAAGGTGTTTCAGTGTGTGCGGAAGGGGTTTCACTGTGTGGGGAAGATGTTTCAGTGTGTGGGGAAGGTGTTTCAGTGTTTGGGGAAGGTGTTTCAGTGTGTGGGGAAGGGGTTTCTGTGTGTGGGGATGTGTTTCAGTGTGTGCGTAAGGGGTTTCAGTGTGTGGGGAAGGTTTTCACTGTGTGTGGAAGGGGTTTCAGTTTGTGGGGAATTGTTTCAGTGTGTGGGGAAGGGGTTTCAGTGTGTGGGGATGTGTTTCAGTGTGTGGGGACGGTGTTTCAGCGTGTGGGGAAGGTTTTAACTGTGTGCGGAAGGGGTTTCAGTGTGTGGGGAAGGGGTTTCAGTGTGTGGGGAAGATTTTTCAGTCTGTGCGGAAGGGGTTTCAGTGTGTGGGGAAGGTCTTTCAGTGAGTGCAGAAGGGGTTTCAGTGTGTGGGAAAGGGGTTTCAGTGTGTGCGGAATGTGTTTCAGTGTGTTTGGAAATGTTTCAGTGTGTGGGGAATGTGTTTCAGTGTGTGGTGAATGGATATCAGTGTTTGGGGAAGGGTTACAGTGTTTGGGGAAGGGGTTTCAGCGTGTGGGGAAGGTGTTTCAGTGTGCGGCGATGTGTTGCAGTGTGTTGGGATGGCGTTTCAGTGTGTGGGGAAGGTGTTTCAGTGTGTGGGGAAGGTGTTTTAGTTTGTGAGGAAGGGGTTTCAGTATGTGGGGAAGGTGTTTTAGTGTGTGGGGATGTGTTTCAGTGTGTGGAGATGTGTTTCAGTGTGTGGGGAAGGGTTTCAGTGTGTGGGGAAGGTCTTTCAGTGTGTGGGGATGGGTTTCATTGTGTGGTGATGGGTTTCAGTGTGTGGGGATGAGTTGTATTGGATGCGGAAGGGGTTTCAGTGTGTGGGGAAGGTGTTTCAGTGTGTGGGGAAGGCGTTTCAGTGTGTGGGGAAAAGGTTTCATTGTGTGGGAATTGTGATTCTGTGTGTTTGGAAGGGTTTCAGTGTGTGGGGAATGTGTTTCATTGTGTGTTGAATGGGTTTCAGTGTGTGGGGAAGGTGTTTTAGTGTGTGGGGATGTGTTGCAGTTTATGGGGATGGGGTTTCAGTGTGTGGGGAATGTGTTTCTGAGAGTCGGGAATGGGTTTCAGTGTGTGGGGAAGGGTTTCCAGTGTCCGGGGAAGGAGTTTCAGTGTGTGGGGAAGTGTTTCAGGTTGTGGGGAAGGTGTTTCAGTGTGTGGGGAAGTGTTTCGGTGTGTGGGGAAGGTGTTTCAGAGTGAGCGGAAGGGGTTTCAGTGTGTGGGGAAGGTGTTTCAGTGTATGGGGAAGGTGTTTCAGTTTGTGGGGAAGGGGTCTCAGTGTGTGGGGAAGTTGTTTCAGTGTGTGGGGAAGGTGTTTTAGTGTGTGGGGAAGGGATTTCCGTGTGTGGGGAAGGGTTTCACTTTGTGGGGAATGTGTTTCAGTGTGTGGGGAAGGTTTTCAGTTTGTGGGGAAGATGTTTCAGTGTGTGCGGAAGGGGTTTCAGTGTGTGGGGAAGATGTTTCAGTGTGTGGGGAAGGTGTTTCAGTGTTTGGGGAAGGTGTTTCAGTGTGTGGGGAAGGGGTTTCTGTGTGTGGGGATGTGTTTCAGTGTGTGCGTAAGGGGTTTCAGTGTGTGTGGAAGGGTTTCACTGTGTGTGGAAGGTGTTTCAGTTTGTGGGGAATTGTTTCAGTGTGTGGGGAAGGGGTTTCAGTGAGTGGGGATGTGTTTCAGTGTTTGGGGAAGGTGTTTCAGTGTGTGGGGAAGGGGTTTCTGTGTGTGGGGATGTGTTTCAGTGTGTGCGTAAGGGGTTTCAGTGTGTGGGGAAGGGTTTCACTGTGTGTGGAAGGGGTTTCAGTTTGTGGGGAATTGTTTCAGTGTGTGGGGAAGGTGTGTCAGTGTGTGGGGAAGGTTTTAACTGTGTGCGGAAGGGGTTTCAGTGTGTGGGGAAGGGGTTTCAGTGTGTGGGGAAGATTTTTCAGTATGTGCGGAAGGGGTTTCAGTGTGTGGGGATGGGGTTTCAGTGTGTGGGGAAGGTCTTTCAGTGAGTGCAGAAGGGGTTTCAGTGTGTGGGGAAGGGGTTTCAGTGTGTGCGGAATGTGTTTCAGTGTGTTTGGAAATGTTTCAGTGTGTGGTGAATGGGTATCAGTGTTTGGGGAAGGGTTACAGTGTTTGGGGAAGGGGTTTCAGCGTGTGGGGAAGGTGTTTCAGTGTGCTGCGATGTGTTGCAGTGTGTGGGGATGGCGTTTCAGTGTGTGGGGAAGGTGTTTCAGTGTGTGGGGAAGGGGTTTCAGTGTGTGGGGAAGGGTTTCCAGTGTGTGGGGAAGGGGTTTCAGTGTGTGGGGAAGGGTTTCCAGTGTGTGGGGAAGGTGTTTCAGTGTGTGGGGAAGGGTTTCAGTGTGTGTGGAAGGTGTTTCAGTGTGTGCGGAAGGTGTTTTGTTGCGTGGGGACGGTGTTTCAGTGTGTGTGGAAGGGGTTTCAGTGTGTGGGGAAGGTGTTTCAGTGTGTGGGGAAGGTGTTTCAATGTGTGGGAAGGGGTTTCAGTGTGTGGGGAAGGGTTTCAGTGTGTGGGGAAGGATTTTCAGTGTATGGGGAAGGGTTCCAGTGTTTGGGGAAGGTGTTTCAGTGTGTGGGGAAGGGGTTTCAGTGTGTGGGGAAGGGGTTTCAGTCTGTGGGGTAGGTGTATCAGTGTGTGGGGTTGGTGTTTCAGTGTGTGGGGAAGCTGTTTCAGTGTGTGGGGAAGGGGTTTCAGTTTTATGGGGAAGGTGTTTCAGTGTGTGGTGTAGGGTTCCAGTGTGTGGGGAAGGGGTTTCAGTGTGTGGGGATGGGTTTCAGTGTGCGGCGATGGGTTTCAGTGTGTGGGGAAGGGTTTCAGTGTGTGGAGAAGGCGTTTCAGTGTGTGGGGATGGTATTTCTGTGTGTGGGGAAGGTGTTTCAGTGTGTGGCGAAGGTGTTTCAGTGTGTGGGGAAGGGGTTTCAGTGTGTGGGGAAGGTGTTTTAGTGTGTGGGAATGTGTTTCAGTGTTTGGGGATGTGTTTCAGTGTGTGGGGAAGATGTTTCAGTGTGTGGGGAAGGTGTTTCAGTGTTTGGGGAAGGTGTTTCAGTGTGTGGTGAAGGGGTTTCAGTGTGTGGGGATGTGTTTCAGTGTGTGCGTAAGGGGTTTCAGTGTGTGGGGAAGGGTTTCACTGTGTGTGGAAGGGGTTTCAGTTTGTGGGGAATTGTTTCAGTGTGTGGGGAAGGGGTTTCAGTGTGTGGGGATGTGTTTCAGTGTCTGGGGAAGGTGTTTCAGCGTGTGGGGAAGGTTTTAACTGTGTGCAGAAGGGGTTTCAGTGTGTGGGGAAGGGGTTTCAGTGTGTGGGGAAGATTTTTCAGTATGTGCGGAAGGGGTTTCAGTGTGTGGGGAAGGGGTTTCAGTGTGTGGGGAAGGTCTTTCGGTGAGTGCAGAAGGGGTCTCAGTGTGTGGGAAAGGTGTTTCAGTGTGTGGGGAAGGTGTTTTAGTTTGTGAGGAAGGGGTTTCAGTATGTGGGGAAGGTGTTTTAGTGTGTGGGGATGTGTTTCAGTGTGTGGAGATGTGTTTCAGTGTGTGGGGAAGGTTTTCAGTGTGTGGGGAAGGTCTTTCAGTGTGTGGGGATGGGTTTCATTGTGTGGTGATGGGTTTCAGTGTGTGGGGATGAGTTGCATTGGATGCGGAAGGGGTTTCAGTGTGTGGGGAAGGTGTTTCAGTGTGTGGGGAAGGCGTTTCAGTGTGTGGGGAAGGGGTTTCATTGTGTGGGAATTGTGATTCTGTGTGTTTGGAAGGGTTTCAGTGTGTGGGGAATATGTTTCATTGTGTGTTGAATGGGTTTCAGTGTTTGGGGAAGGTGTTTTAGTGTGTGGGGATGTGTTGCAGTTTATGGGGATGGGGTTTCAGTGTGTGGGGAATGTGTTTCTGAGAGTCGGGAAGGGGTTTCAGTGTGTGGGCAAGGGTTTCCAGTGTCCGGGGAAGGAGTTTCAGTGTGTGGGGAAGTGTTTCAGGTTGTGGGGAAGGTGTTTCAGTGTGTGGGGAAGTGTTTCGGTGTGTGGGGAAGGTGTTTCAGAGTGAGCGGAAGGGGTTTCAGTGTGTGGGGAAGGTGTTTCAGTGTATGGGGAAGGTGTTTCATTTTGTGGGGAAGGGGACTCAGTGTGTGGGGAAGTTGTTTCAGTGTGTGGGGAAGGTGTTTTAGTGTGTGGGGAAGGGATTTCCGTGTGTGGGGAAGGGTTTCAGTTTGTGGGGAATGTGTTTCAGTGTGTGGGGAAGGTTTTCAGTTTGTGGGGAAGATGTTTCAGTGTGTGCGGAATGGGTTTCAGTGTGTGGGGAAGGTGTTTCAGTGTTTGGGGAAGGTGTTTCAGTGTGTGGGGAAGGGGTTTCTGTGTGTGGCGATGTGTTTCAGTGTGTGCGTAAGGGGTTTCAGTGTGTGGGGAAGGGTTTCACTGTGTGTGGAAGGGGTTTCAGTTTGTGGGGAATTGTTTCAGTGTGTGGGGAAGGGGTTTCAGTGTGTGGGGATGTGTTTCAGTGTGTGGGGAAGGTGTGTCAGTGTGTGGGGAAGGTTTTAACTGTGTGCGGAAGGGGTTTCAGTGTGTGGGGAAGGGGTTTCAGCGTGTGGGGAAGATTTTTCAGGATGTGCGGAAGGGGTTTCAGTGTGTGGGGAAGGGGTTTCAGTGTGTGGGGAAGGTCTTTCAGTGAGTGCAGAAGGGGTTTCAGTGTTTGGGGAAGGGGTTTCAGTGTGTGCGGAATGTGTTTCAGTGTGTTTGGAAATGTTTCAGGGTGTGGGGAATGTGTTTCAGTGTGTGGTGAATGGGTATCAGTGTTTGGGGAAGGGTTACAGTGTTTGGGGAAGGGGTTTCAGCGTGTGGGGAAGGTGTTTCAGTGTGCGGCGATGTGTTGCAGTGTGTGGGGATGGCGTTTCAGTGTGTGGGGAAGGTGTTTCAGTGTGTGGTGAAGGGGTTTCAGTGTGTGGAGAAGGGTTTCCAGTGTGTGGGGAAGGGGTTTCAGTGTGTGGGGAAGGGTTTCCAGTGTGTGGGGAAGGTGTTTCAGTGTGTGGGGAAGGGTTGCAGTGTGTGTGGAAGGTGTTTCAGTGTGTGAGGAAGGTGTTTTGTTGCGTGGGGACGGTGTTTCAGTGTGTGTGGCAGGGGTTTCAGTGTGTGGGGAAGGTGTTTCAGTGTGTGGGGAAGGTGTTTCAATGTGTGGGAAGGGGTTTCAGTGTGTGGGGAAGGGTTTCAGTGTGTGGGGAAGGATTTTCAGTGTATGGGGAAGGGTTCCAGTGTTTGGGGAAGGTGTTTCAGTGTGTGGGGAAGGGGTTTCAGTGTGTGGGGAAGGGGTTTCAGTCTGTGGGGTAGGTGTATCAGTGTGTGGGGTTGGTGTTTCAGTGTGTGGGGAAGCGGTTTCAGTGTGTGGGGAAGCTGTTTCAGTGTGTGGGGAAGGGGTTTCATTTCATGGGGAAGGTGTTTCAGTGTGTGGGGTAGGGTTCCAGTGTGTGGGGAAGGGGTTTCAGTGTGTGGGGATGGGTTTCAGTGTGTGGCGATGGGTTTCAGTGTGTGGGGAAGGGTTTCAGTGTGTGGAGAAGGCGTTTCAGTGTGTGGGGATGGTATTTCTGTGTGTGGGGAAGGTGTTTCAGTGTGTGGCGAAGGTGTTTCAGTGTGTGGGGAAGGGGTTTCAGTGTGTGGGGAAGGTGTTTTAGTGTGTGGGAATGTGTTTTAGTGTGTGGGGATGTGTTTCAGTGTTTGGGGAAGATGTTTCAGTGTGTGGGGAAGGTGTTTCAGTGTTTGGGGAAGGTGTTTCAGTGTGTGGGGAAGGGGTTTCAGTGTGTGGGGATGTGTTTCAGTGTGTGCGTAAGGGGTTTCAGTGTGTGGGGAAGGATTTCACTGTGTGTGGAAGGGGTTTCAGTTTGTGGGGAATTGTTTCAGTGTGTGGAGAAGGGGTTTCAGTGTGTGGGGATGTGTTTCAGTGTGTGGGGAAGGTGTTTCAGCGTGTGGGGAAGGTTTTAACTGTGTGCGGAAGGGGTTTCAGTGTGTGGGGAAGGGGTTTCAGTGTGTGGGGAAGATTTTTCAGTATGTGCGGAAGGGGTTTCAGTGGGTGGGGAAGGGGTTTCAGTGTGTGGGGAAGGTCTTTCGGTGAGTGCAGAAGGTGTCTCAGTGTGTGGGAAAGGGGTTTCAGTGTGTGCGGAATGTGTTTCAGTGTGTTTGGAAATGTTTCAGTGTGTGGGGAATGTGTTTCAGTGTGTGGTGAATGGATATCAGTGTTTGGGGAAGGGTTACAGTGTTTGGGGAAGGGGTTTCAGCGTGTGGGGAAGGTGTTTCAGCGTGCGGCGATGTGTGGCAATGTTTGGGGAAGGTGTTTCAGTGTGTGGGGAAGGTGTTTCAGTGTGTGCGGAAGGTGTTTTAGTTTGTGAGGAAGGGGTTTCAGTATTTTGGGGAAGGTGTTTTAGTGTGTGGGGATGTGTTTCAGTGTGTGGAGATGTGTTTCAGTGTGTGGGGAAGGGTTTCAGTGTGTGGGGAAGGGTTTCAGTGTGTGGGGAAGGTCTTTCAGTGTGTGGGGATGGGTTTCATTTTGTGGTGATGGGTTTCAGTGTGTGGGGATGAGTTGCATTGTATGCGGAAGGGGTTTCAGTGTGTGGGGAAGGTGTTTCAGTGTGTGGGGAAGGCGTTTCAGTGTGTGGGGAAGGGGTTTCATTGTGTGGGAATTATGATTCTGTGTGTTTGGAAGGGTTTCAGTGTGTGGGGAATGTGTTTCATTGTGTGTTGAATGGGTTTCAGTGTTTGGGGAATGTGTTTCTGAGAGTCGGGAAGGGGTTTCAGTGTGTGGGGAAGGGTTTCCAGTGTCCGGGGAAGGAGTTTCAGTGTGTGGGGAAGTGTTTCAGGTTGTGGGGAAGGTGTTTTAGTGTGTGGGGAAGTGTTTCGTTGTGTGGGGAAGGTGTTTCAGAGTGAGCGGAAGGGGTTTCAGTGTGTGGGGAAGGTGTTTCAGTGTGTGGTGAAGGGGTTTCAGTGTGTGGAGAAGGGTTTCCAGTGTGTGGGGAAGGGGTTTCAGTGTGTGGGGAAGGGTTTCCAGTGTGTGGGGAAGGTGTTTCAGTGTGTGGGGAAGGGTTTCAGTGTGTGTGGAAGGTGTTTCAGTGTGTGCGGAAGCGGTTTCAGTGTGTGAGGAAGGTGTTTTGTTGCGTGGGGACGGTGTTTCAGTGTGTGTGGCAGGGGTTTCAGTGTGTGGGGAAGGTGTTTCAGTGTGTGGGGAAGGTGTTTCAATGTGTGGGAAGGGGTTTCAGTGTGTGGGGAAGGGTTTCAGTGTGTGGGGAAGGATTTTCAGTGTATGGGGAAGGGTTCCAGTGTTTGGGGAAGGTGTTTCAGTGTGTGGGGAAGGGGTTTCAGTGTGTGGGGAAGGGGTTTCAGTCTGTGGGGTAGGTGTATCAGTGTGTGGGGTTGGTGTTTCAGTGTGTGGGGAAGCGGTTTCAGTGTGTGGGGAAGCTGTTTCAGTGTGTGGGGAAGGGGTTTCAGTTTCATGGGGAAGGTGTTTCAGTGTGTGGGGTAGGGTTCCAGTGTGTGGGGAAGGGGTTTCAGTGTGTGGGGATGGGTTTCGGTGTGTGGCGATGGGTTTCAGTGTGTGGGGAAGGGTTTCAGTGTGTGGAGAAGGCGTTTCAGTGTGTGGGGATGGTATTTCTGTGTGTGGGGAAGGTGTTTCAGTGTGTGGCGAAGGTGTTTCAGTGTGTGGGGAAGGGGTGTCAGTGTGTGGGGAAGGTGTTTTAGTGTGTGGGAATGTGTTTCAGTGTGTGGGGATGTGTTTCAGTGTTTGGGGAAGATGTTTCAGTGTGTGGGGAAGGTGTTTCAGTGTTTGGGGAAGGTGTTTCAGTGTGTGGGGAAGGGGTTTCAGTGTGTGGGGATGTGTTTCAGTGTGTGCGTAAGGGGTTTCAGTGTGTGGGGAAGGATTTCACTGTGTGTGGAAGGGGTTTCAGTTTGTGGGGAATTGTTTCAGTGTGTGGAGAAGGGGTTTCAGTGTGTGGGGATGTGTTTCAGTGTGTGGGGAAGGTGTTTCAGCGTGTGGGGAAGGTTTTAACTGTGTGCGGAAGGGGTTTCAGTGTGTGGGGAAGGGGTTTCAGTGTGTGGGGAAGATTTTTCAGTATGTGCGGAAGGGGTTTCAGTGGGTGGGGAAGGGGTTTCAGTGTGTGGGGAAGGTCTTTCGGTGAGTGCAGAAGGTGTCTCAGTGTGTGGGAAAGGGGTTTCAGTGTGTGCGGAATGTGTTTCAGTGTGTTTGGAAATGTTTCAGTGTGTGGGGAATGTGTTTCAGTGTGTGGTGAATGGATATCAGTGTTTGGGGAAGGGTTACAGTGTTTGGGGAAGGGGTTTCAGCGTGTGGGGAAGGTGTTTCAGCGTGCGGCGATGTGTGGCAATGTTTGGGGGAAATGTTTTGGGGGAAGGTGTGTGTTCAGAGGTGTGTGGGGAAGGTGTTTTCAGTGTGTGCGGAAGGTGTTTTTGAAGTTTTGTGAGGAAGGTGTTTCAGTGTTGGGGAAGGTGTTTCAGTGTGTGGAGTTCGTGGTGGGAGATGTGGTTTCAGTGTGTGGGGGGAAGGGGTTTCAGTGTGTGTGGGAAGGTCTTTCAGTGTGTGGGGATGGGTTTCATGTTGTGGGATGGGTAGTTTGTGAGGGGTTTCAGTGTGTGGGGATGTAGTTGAATGCGGATGGGTTGGAGGTGTAGTGTGTGGGGAAGGTGTTTCAGTGTGTTGGGGAAGGGGTTTCAGTGTGTGGGGAAGGGGTTCAGTTGTGGAGATGTGTGTTGGGGTTTCAGTGTGTGGGGAAGGGTTTCCAGTGTCCGGGGAAGGAGTTTCAGTGTGTGGGGAAGTGTTTCAGGTTGTGGGGAAGGTGTTTTAGTGTGTGGGGAAGTGTTTCGTTGTGTGGGGAAGGTGTTTCAGAGTGAGCGGAAGGGGTTTCAGTGTGTGGGGAAGGTGTTTCAGTGTATGGGGAAGGTGTTTCAGTTTGTGGGGAAGGGGTCTCAGTGTGTGGGGAAGTTGTTTCAGTGTGTGGGGAAGGTGTTTTATTGTGTGGGGAAGGGATTTCCGTGTGTGGGGAAGGGTTACAGTTTGTGGGGAATGTGTTTCAGTGTGTGGGGAAGGTTTTCAGTGTGTGGGGAAGATGTTTCATAGTGTGCGGAAGGGGTTTCAGTGTGTGGGGAAGGTGTTTCAGTGTGTGGGGAAGGTGTTTCAGTGTTTGGGGAAGGTGTTTCAGTGTGTGGGGAAGGGGTTTCTGTGTGTGGGGATGTGTTTCAGTGTGTGCGTAAGGGGTTTCAGTGTGTGGAGAAGGGTTTCACTGTGTGGGGAAGGGGTTTCAGTGTGTGGGGATGTGTTTCAGTGTGTGGGGAAAGTGTGTCAGTGTGTGGGGAAGGTTTTAACTGTGTGCGGAAGGGGTTTCAGTGTGTGGGGAAGCTGTTTCAGTGTGTGGGGAAGGGGTTTCAGTTTCATGGGGAAGGTGTTTCAGTGTGTGGGGTAGGGTTCCAGTGTGTGGGGAAGGGGTTTCAGTGTGTGGGGATGGGTTTCGGTGTGTGGCGATGGGTTTCAGTGTGTGGGGAAGGGGTTTCAGTGTGTGGAGAAGGCGTTTTCAGTGTGTGGGGGATGGTATTTCTGTGTGTGGGGAAGGTGTTTCAGTGTGTGGCGAAGGTGTTTCAGTGTGTGGGAAGGGGTGTCAGTGTGTGGGGAAGGTGTTTTAGTGTGTGGGAATGTGTTTCAGTGTGTGGGGATGTGTTTCAGTGTTTGGGGAAGATGTTTCAGTGTGTGGGGAAAGGTGTTTCAGGGTTTGGGGAAGTTGTTTCAGTGTGTGGGGAAGGGGTTTCAGTGTGTGGGGATGTGTTTCAGTGTGTGCGTAAGGGGTTTCAGTGTGTTGGGGAAGGATTTCACTGTGTGTGGAAGGGGTTTCAGTTTGTGGGGAATTGTTTTCAGTGTGTGGAGAAGGGGTTTTCAGTGTTGTGGGGATGTGTTTTCAGTGTGTGGGGAAGGTGTTTCAGCGTGTGGGGAAGGTTTTAACTGTGTGCGGAAGGGGTTTCAGTGTGTGGGGAAGGGGTTTCAGTGTGTGGGGAAGATTTTTCAGTATGTGCGGAAGGGGTTTCAGTGGGTGGGGAAGGGGTTTCAGTGTGTGGGGAAGGTCTTTCGGTGAGTGCAGAAGGTGTCTCAGTGTGTGGGAAAGGGGTTTCAGTGTGTGCGGAATGTGTTTCAGTGTGTTTGGAAATGTTTCAGTGTGTGGGGAATGTGTTTCAGTGTGTGGTGAATGGATATCAGTGTTTGGGGAAGGGTTACAGTGTTTGGGGAAGGGGTTTCAGCGTGGTGGGGAAGGTGTTTCAGCGTGCGGCGATGTGTGGCAATGTTTGGGGAAGGTGTTTCAGTGTGTGGGGAAGGTGTTTCAGTGTGTGCGGAAGGTGTTTTAGTTTGTGAGGAAGGGGTTTCAGTATTTTGGGGAAGGTGTTTTAGTGTGTGGGGATGTGTTTCAGTGTGTGGAGATGTGTTTCAGTGTGTGGGGAAGGGTTTCAGTGTGTGGGGAAGGGTTTCAGTGTGTGTGGGGAAGGTCTTTCAGTGTGTGGGGATGGGTTTCATTTTGTGGTGATGGGTTTCAGTGTGTGGGGATGAGTTGCATTGTATGCGGAAGGGGTTTCAGTGTGTGGGGAAGGTGTTTCAGTGTGTGGGGAAGGCGTTTCAGTGTGTGGGGAAGGGGTTTCATTGTGTGGGAATTATGATTCTGTGTGTTTGGAAGGGTTTCAGTGTGTGGGGAATGTGTTTCATTGTGTGTTGAATGGGTTTCAGTGTTTGGGGAATGTGTTTCTGAGAGTCGGAAGGGGTTTCAGTGTGTGGGGAAGGGTTTCCAGTGTCCGGGGAAGGAGTTTCAGTGTGTGGGGAATTGTTTCAGGTTGTGGGGAAGGTGTTTTAGTGTGTGGGGAAGTGTTTCGTTGTGTGTGGGAAGGTGTTTTCAGAGTGAGCGGAAGGGGTTTCAGTGTGTGGGGAAGGTGTTTCAGTGTATGGGGAAGGTGGTTTCAGTTTGTGGGGAAGGGGTCTCAGTGTGTGGGGAAGTTGTTTCAGTGTGTGGGGAAGGTGTTTTATTGTGTGGGGAAGGGATTTCCGTGTGTGGGGAAGGGTTACAGTTTGTGGGGAATGTGTTTCAGTGTGTGGGGAAGGTTTTCAGTGTGTGGGGAAGATGTTTCATAGTGTGCGGAAGGGGTTTCAGTGTGTGGGGAAGGTGTTTCAGTGTGTGGGGAAGGTGTTTTCAGTGTTTGGGGAAGGTGTTTCAGTGTGTGGGGAAGGGGTTTCTGTGTGTGGGGATGTGTTTCAGTGTGTGCGTAAGGGGTTTCAGTGTGTGGGGAAGGGTTTCACTGTGTGGGGAAGGGGTTTCAGTGTGTGGGGATGTGTTTCACTGTGTGGGGAAAGTGTGTCAGTGTGTGGGGAAGGTTTTAACTGTGTGCGGAAGGGGTTTCAGTGTGTGGGGAAGGGGTTTCAGTGTGTGGGGAAGATTTTTCAGTATGTGCGGAAGGGGTTTCAGTGTGTGGGGAAGGTGTTTCAGTGTGTGGGGAAGGTCTTTCAGTGAGTGCAGAAGGGGTTTCAGTGTGTGGGGAAGGGGTTTTCAGTGTGTGCGGAATGTGTTTCAGTGTGTTTGGAAATGTTTCAGTGTGTGGGGAATGTGTTTCAGTGTGTGGTGAATGGGTATCAGTGTTTGGGGAAGGGTTACAGTGTTCGGGGAAGGGGTTTCAGCGTGTGGGGGAAGGGTGTTTCAGTGTGCGGCGATGTGTTGCAGTGTGTGGGGATGGCATTTCAGTGTGTGGGGAAGGTGTTTCAGTGTGTGGGGAAGGGGTTTCAGTGTGTGGGGAAGGCTTTCCAGTGTGTGGGGAAGGGGTTTCAGTGTGTGGGGAAGGGTTTCCAGTGTGTGGGGAAGGTGTTTCAGTGTGTGGGGAAGGGTTTCAGTTTGTGTGGAAGGTGTTTCAGTGTGTGCGGAAGCGGTTTCAGTGTGTGAGGAAGGTGTTTTGTTGCGTGGGGAAGGTGTTTCAGTGTGTGTGAAAGGGGTTTCAGTGTGTGGGGAAGGTGATTTCAGTGTGTGGGGAAGGTGTTTCAATGTGTGGGAAGGGGTTTCAGTGTGTGCGGAAGGGTTTCAGTGTGTGGGGAAGGATTTTCAGTGTATGGGGAAGGGTTTCAGTGTGTGGGGAAGGTGTTTCAGTGTGTGGGGAAGGGGTTTCAGTGTGTGGGGAAGGGGTTTCAGTCTGTGGGGTAGGTGTTTCAGTGTGTGGGGTTGGTGTTTCAGTGTGTGGGGAAGCGGTTTCAGTGTGTGGGGAAGCTGTTTCAGTGTGTGGGGAAGGGGGTTTCAGTTTTATGGGGAATGTGTTTCAGTGTGTGGTGTAGGGTTCTAGTGTGTGGGGAAGGGGTTTCAGTGTGTGGGGATGGGTTTCAGTGTGCGGCGATGGGTTTCAGTGTGTGGGGAAGGGTTTCAGTGTGTTGAGAAGGCGTTTCAGTGTGTGGGGATGGTATTTCTGTGTGTGGGGAAGGTGTTTCAGTGTGTGGCGAAGGTGTTTCAGTGTGTGGGGAAGGGGTTTCAGTGTGTGGGGAAGGTCTTTTAGTGTGTGGGAATGTGTTTCAGTGTGTGGGGATGTGTTTCAGTGTGTGGGGAAGAGTTTCAGTGTGTGGGGAAGGTGTTTCAGGTGTGTGGGGATGGGTTTCAGTGTGCAGCGATGGGTTTCAGTGTGTGGGGAAGGGTTTCAGTGTGTGTGAGAAGGTGTTTCAGTGTGGGGGGATGTGTTTCAGTGTGTGGCGATGGGTTTCAGTGTGTGGGGATGAGTTGCATTGTATGCAGAAGGGGTTTCAGTGTGTGGGGAAGGTGTTTCAGTGTGAGGGGAAGGGTTTCAGTGTGTGGGAATTGTGACTCTGTCTGTTTGGAAAGGGTTTCAGTGTGTGGGGAATGCGTTTCAGTGTGTGGGGATGTGTTTTCAGTGTGTGGTGATGGGTTTCAGTGTGTGTGGATGAGTTGCATTGTATGCGGAAGGGGTTTCAGTGTGTGGGGAAGGTGTTTCAGTGTGTGGGGAAGGCGTTTCAGTGTGAGGGGAAGGGGCTTCAGTGTGTGGGAATTGTGATTCTGTGTGTTTGGAAGGGTTTCAGTGTGTGGGGAATGTGTTTCAGTGTGTGGTGAATGGGTTTCAATGTTTGGGGAAGGGACTCAGTGTGTGGGGAAGGGGTTTCAGTATGTGGGGAAGGTGTTTCAGTGTGTGGGGATGTGTTGCAGTTTATGGGGATTGGGTTTCAGTGTGTGGGGAAGTTGTTTCAGAGAGTGGGGAAGGGGTTTCAGTGTGTGGGGAAGGGTTTCCAGTGTCCGGGGAAGGAGTTTCAGTGTGGGGGGAAGTGTTTCAGTGTGAGGGGAAGGTGTTTCAGTGTGTGGGGAATGGTTTCGGTGTGTGGGGAAGGTGTTTCAGAGTGTGCGGAATGGGTTTCCGTTTGTGGGGAAGGTGTTTCAGTGTATGGGGAAGGTGTTTCAGTTTGTAGGCAAGGGGTTTCAGTGTGTGGGGAAGTTGTTGCAGTGTGTGGGGTATGTGTTTCAGTGTGTGGGGAAGGGGTTTCAGAGTGTGGGGAAGGGTTTCAGTCTGTGGGGAAGGTGTTTCAGTGTGTGGGGAAGGTTTTCAGTCTGTTTGGAAGATGTTTCAGTGTGTGCGGGAGGGGTTTCAGTGTGTGAGGAAGGTGTTTCAGTGTGTGGGGAAGTTGTTTCAGTGTGTGGGGAAGGGGCTTGCAGTGTGTGGGGATGTGTTTCAGTGTGTGGGGAAGGGGTTTCAGTGTGTGGGGAAGGGTTTCACTTTGTGTGGAAGGGGTTTCAGTGTGTGGGGAAGGAGTTTCAGTGTGTGGGGAAGGTGTTTCAGTGTGTGTGGTGAAGGGGTTTCAGTGTGTGGGGAAATGTTTCAGCGTGTGGGGAAGGGGTTTCAGTGTGTGGGGATGTGTTTCAGTGTGTGGGGAAGGTGCTTCAGTGTGTGGGGAAGGTTTTAACTGTGTGCGGAAGGGGTTTCAGTGTGTGGGGAAGGAGTTTCAGTGTGTGGGGAAGATTTTTCAGTATGTGCGGAAGGTGTTTCAGTTTGTGGGGAAGGGGTTTCAGTGTGTGGGGAAGGTCTTTCAGTGACTGCAGAAGGGGTTTCAGTGTGTGGGGAAGGGGTTTCAGTGTGTGGGGAATGTGTTTCAGTGTGTTTGGAAGGGTTTCATGTGGGGAAGGGGTTTCAGTGTGTGGGGAATGTGTTTCAGTGTGTTTGGAAGGGTTTCAGTGTTTGGGGAATGTGTTTCAGTGTGTGGTGAATGGGTATCAGTGTTTGGGGAATGGTTACAGTGTTTGGGGAAGGGGTTTCAGCGTGTGGGGAAGGTGTTTCAATGTGCGGCGACGTGTTGCAGTGTGTGGGGATGGCGTTTCAGTGTGTGGGGAAGGTGTTTCAGTGTGTGGGGAAGGGGTTTCAGTGTGTGGGGAAGGGTTTCCAGTGTGTGGGGAAGGTGTTTCAGTGTGTGGGGAAGGGTTTCAGTGTGTGTGGAATGTGATTCAGTGTGTGCGGAAGGGGTTTCAGTGTGTGAGGAATGTGTTTTATTGCGTGGGGAAGGGGTTTCAGTGTGTGGGGAAGGGGTTTCGGTGTGTGGGGAAGATGTTTCAGTGTGTGGGGAAGTGGTTTCAATGTGTGGGAAGGGGTTTCAGAGTGTGGGGAAGGCTTTCAGTGCGTGGGGAAGGGGTGTCAGAGTGTGGGGAAGGGTTTCAGTGTGTGGGGAAGGTGTTTCAGTGTGTGCGGAATGGGTTTCAGTGTGTGGGGAAGGTGTCTCAGTGTGTGGGGAAGGTGTCTCAGTGTGTGGGGATGGTTTTCAGTGTGTGTGGATGGGTTTCAGTGTGTGGGGATGGGTTTCATTGTATGCGGAAGGAGTTTCAGTGTGTGGGGAACGTGTTTCAGTGTGTGGGGAAGGGGTTTCAGTGTGTGGGGAAGGGGTTTCAGTGTGTGGGGAATGTGTTTTAGTGTGTTTGGAAGGGTTTCAGTGTGTGGGGAATGTGTTTCAGTGTGTGGTGAATGGGTTTCAGTGTTTGGGGAATGGTTTCATTATGTGGGGTAGGGGTTTCAGTGTTTGAGGAAGGTGTTTCAGTGTGTGGGGATGTGTTGCCGTGTGTGGGGATGGGGTTTCAGTGTGTGGGGAAGCTGTTTCAGTGTGTGGCGAATTAGGTTCAGTGTGTGGGGAAGGGTCTCCAGTGGCTGGGGGTAGGCATTTCAGTGTGTGGGGAAGTGTTTCAGTGCGTGGGGAAGGGGTTTCAGTGTGTGAGGAATGTGTTTCAGTGTTTTTATAAGGGTTTCAGTGTGTGGGGAATGTGTTTCAGTGTGTGGTGAATGGATATCAGCCTTTGGGGAAGGGTTACAGTGTTTGGGGAAGGGGTTTCAGCGTGTGGGGAAGGTGTTTCAGTGTGCTGCGATGTGTTGCAGTGTGTGGGTATGGCGTTTCAGTGTGTGGGGAAGGTGTTTCAGTGTGTGGGGAAGGGGTTTCAAGTGTGTGGGGAAGGGTTTCCAGTGTGTGGGGAAGGTGCTTCAGTGTGTGGGAAGTGTTTCCAGTGTGTGGGGAAGGTGTTTCAGTGTGTGGGGAAGGGTTTCAGTGTGTGTGGAAGGTGTTTCAGTGTGTGCGGAAGGTGTTTCAGTGTGTGAGGAAGGTGTTTTGTTGCGTGGGGATGGTGTTCCAGTGTGTGGGGAAGGGGTTTCAGTATGTGGGGAAGGTGTTTCAGTGTGTGGGGAAGGTGTTTCAATGAGTGGGAAGGGGTTTCAGTGTGTCGGGAAGGGTATCAGTGTGTGGGGAAGGGTTTCAGTGTGTGGGGAAGGTGTTTCAGTGTTTGCGGAAGGGGTTTCAGTGTGTGGGGAAGGGGTTTCAGTCTGTGGGGAAGGTGTTTCCGTGTGTGAGGCTGGTGTTTCAGCGTGTGGGGAAGCGGTTTCAGTGTTTGGGGAAGCTGTTTCAGTGTGTGGGGAAGGGGTTTCAGTTTTATGGGGAAGGTGTTTCAGTGTGTGGGGTAGGGTTCCAGTGTGTGGGGAAGGGGTTCCAGTGTGTGGGAAAGGCTTTTCAGTGTTGGGGATGGTATTTCTGTGTGTGGGGAAGGTGTTTCAGTGTGTGGCGAAGGTGTTTCAGTGTGTGGGGAAGGGGTTTCAGTGTGTGGGGAATGTGTTTTAGTGTGTGGGGATGTGTTTCAGTGTGTGGGGATGTGTTTCATTGTGTGGGGAAGGGTTTCAGTGTGTGGGGATGGGTTTCAGTGTGTGGCGATGGGTTTCAGTGTGTGGGGAAGGGTTTCAGTGTGTGGCGATGGGTTTCAGTGTGTGGGGATGAGTTGCATTGTATGCGGAATGGGTTTCAGTGTGTGGGGAAGGTGTTTCAGTGTGTGGGGAAGGCGTTTCAGTGTGAGGGGAAGGGTTTCAGTGTGTGGGAATTGTGACTCTGTCTGTTTGGAAGGGTTTCAGTGTGTGGGGAATGCGTTTCAGTGTGTGGTGAATGGGTTTCAATGTTTGGGGAAGGGTTTCAGTGTGTGGGGAAGGGGTTTCAGTGTGTGGGTAAGGGTTTCCAGTGTGTGGGGAAGGTGCTTCAGTGTGTGGGAAGTGTTTCAGTGTGTGGGGAAGGTGTTTCAGTGTGTGGGGAAGGGTTTAAGTGTGCGTGGAATGTGTTTCAGTGTGTGTGGAAGGGGTTTCAGTGTGTGAGGAATGTGTTTTGTTGCGTGGGGAAGGGGTTTCAGTGTGTGGGGAAGGGGTTTCGGTGTGTGGGGAAGGTGTTTCAGTGTGTGGGGAAGGTGTTTCAATGTGTGCGGAAGGGGTTTCAGTGTGTGGGGAAGATGTTTCAGTGTGTGCGGAAGTGGTTTCAGTGTGTAGGGGTGGTGTTTCAGTGTGTGGGGAAGCGGTTTGAGTGTGTGGGGAAGCTGTTTCAGTGTGTGGGGAAGGGATTTCAGTTTTATGGGGAAGGTGTTTCAGTGTGTGGGGTAGGGTTCCACTGTGAGGGGAAGCGGTTCCAGTGTGTGGGAAAGGCAATTCACTGTGTGGGGATGGTATTTCTGTGTGTGGGGAAGGTGTTTCAGTGGGTGGGGTGAAGGGGTTTCAGTCTGTGGGGAAGGTGTTTTATTATGTGGGGATGTGTTTCAGTGTGTGGGGATGTGTTTCAGTGTGTGGGGAAGGTGTCTCAGTGTGAGGGGAAGGTGTCTCAGTGTGTGAGGATGGCTTTCAGTGTGTGTGGATGGGTTTCAGTGTTTGGGGATGGGTTTCATTGTATGCTGAAGGAGTTTCAGTGTGTGGGGAACGTGTTTCAGTGTGTGGGGAAGGGGTTTCAGTGTGTGGGGAAGTGGTTTCAGTGTGTGGGGAATGTGTTTTAGTGTGTTTGGAAGGGTTTCAGTGTGTGGGGAATGTGTTTCAGTGTGTGATGAATGGGTTTCAGTGTTTGGGGAATGGTTTCATTATGTGGGGTAGGGGTTTCAGTGTTTGGGGAAGGTGTTTCAGTGTGTGGGGATGTGTTGCCGTGTGTGGGGTGGGGTTTCAGTGTGTGGGGAAGCTGTTTCAGTGTGTGGCGAATTGGTTTCAGTGTGTGGGGAAGGGTCTCCAGTGGCTGGGGTAGGCATTTCAGTGTGTGGGGAATGGTTTCGGTGTGTGGGGAAGGTGTTTCAGAGTGTGCGGAATGGGTTTCAGTTTATGGGGAAGGTGTTTCAGTGTATGGGGAAGGTATTTCAGTTTGTAGGCAAGGGGTTTCAGTGTGTGGGGAAGTTGTTGCAGTGTGTGGGGTATGTGTTTCAGTGTGTGGGGAAGGGGTTTCAGAGTGTGGGGAAGGGTTTCAGTCTGTGGGGAAGGTGTTTCAGTGTGTGGGGAAGGTTTTCAGTCTGTTTGGAAGATGTTTCAGTGTGTGCGGGAGGGGTTTCAGTGTGTGAGGAAGGTGTTTCAGTGTGTGGGGAAGTTGTTTCAGTGTGTGGGGAAGGGGCTTGCAGTGTGTGGGGATGTGTTTCAGTGTGTGGGGAAGGGGTTTCAGTGTGTGGGGAAGGGTTTCACTTTGTGTGGAAGGGGTTTCAGTGTGTGGGGAAGGAGTTTCAGTGTGTGGGGAAGGTGTTTCAGTGTGTGTGGTGAAGGGGTTTCAGTGTGTGGGGAAATGTTTCAGCGTGTGGGGAAGGGGTTTCAGTGTGTGGGGATGTGTTTCAGTGTGTGGGGAAGGTGCTTCAGTGTGTGGGGAAGGTTTTAACTGTGTGCGGAAGGGGTTTCAGTGTGTGGGGAAGGAGTTTCAGTGTGTGGGGAAGATTTTTCAGTATGTGCGGAAGGTGTTTCAGTTTGTGGGGAAGGGGTTTCAGTGTGTGGGGAAGGTCTTTCAGTGACTGCAGAAGGGGTTTCAGTGTGTGGGGAAGGGGTTTCAGTGTGTGGGGAATGTGTTTCAGTGTGTTTGGAAGGGTTTCAGTGTTTGGGGAATGTGTTTCAGTGTGTGGTGAATGGGTATCAGTGTTTGGGGAATGGTTACAGTGTTTGGGGAAGGGGTTTCAGCGTGTGGGGAAGGTGTTTCAATGTGCGGCGACGTGTTGCAGTGTGTGGGGATGGCGTTTCAGTGTGTGGGGAAGGTGTTTCAGTGTGTGGGGAAGGGGTTTCAGTGTGTGGGGAAGGGTTTCCAGTGTGTGGGGAAGGTGCTTCAGTGTGTGGGAAGTGTTTCAGTGTGTGGGGAAGGTGTTTCAGTGTGTGGGGAAGGGTTTCAGTGTGTGTGGAATGTGATTCAGTGTGTGCGGAAGGGGTTTCAGTGTGTGAGGAATGTGTTTTATTGCGTGGGGAAGGGGTTTCAGTGTGTGGGGAAGGGGTTTCGGTGTGTGGGGAAGATGTTTCAGTGTGTGGGGAAGTGGTTTCAATGTGTGGGAAGGGGTTTCAGAGTGTGGGGAAGGCTTTCAGTGCGTGGGGAAGGGGTGTCAGAGTGTGGGGAAGGGTTTCAGTGTGTGGGGAAGGTGTT